>NC_136935.1:20449169-20454169 GCF_949987615.1 Pollachius pollachius
ACACATTGTTAAACTATAAAAAATATCAACCATTTCGAATTATACATATCCTTTTCCAAATAGTTGCCACAGTTGGGGCTGTATCCTTCAATAGGCCACATAGTTGTTCAACTGGAGAAGGCCTATACAGTTTCTCTTAAGCCCTGATAATGAACGCATGTATTGCCTATTCATGGCTTGTTTTATATTCATGAGTTACTATCTAATGCTCCATCTTTCGGATAGCCTTAATCCCCGTGTCCTCCTTTGACGATAAAAAGAAATGCTCTTCAGTTTACGATTAATTCAATCTCAATCATAGTCGGGATTTGTTGCAGCCAATAAAACCCGTGGAGTGCGCGTGCGTGGAGGAGCGGAGCGATAAGCGTCCCGCGCGGCTCGGTGTGGCCGTGCGCGTGTCTAGCCGCTCCCCGGACCCCCACCCCCGGGGTCGATAGGGGCTATCTTCACCTCCCAGAGTAGGACTTCAAAATGTCTCAAAACCCGGCTTGCAATCAAATAGTAATTATTGTTTTTTTGAATTAGAGTAGGCTTGTATTGAGCACGTTATATTTGTTTTTCATTTTATTGACCATCGATCAAGATGTTAACGATTTGTGGATCTTTTTAATGATTTTAATCAGATTGAGGTTTAAAGCTGAACATAAGTATACGAGCACATATTTGTCCTATTATCTTGATAACTTTCCGCTTCAAATGAGGTAGGACCACACTTTTTGATAATTCCATAGACAATATGTTGCTTATCGAATGTATTCTTGATCCATTTCATGAATTAATCGAGAAAGTAAATTGTAACGTAAATGTAAAAATAATATACATTGTAATAATAGCATATGCCCATGGCCACATATTATTATTGTTGAAATGTTTCATTCAATACTTAAACACGCACGCATCGCACATTTGGTTATTTTCTTTTGTAAAACTTTGCTGACCTCATTATTTTTTATAACGCCCTTACAATCTCTCGCGTTTAGTCTCTATACTTTCAAAGCATAACTTTTTTACGGGCTTGAACTCCGCATTACTAGCTATCTGCCCTTACTAATGCCTTTGGTTCCCATATGCAGAAGCAAACCAACAACCCTCCGCTGACCTACTTTCTGCTGCTAAGAGATGCTCGCACTCTGCGCTTCTCAGCGACACGGTGCACATTACACAGTTGCTTACAGTTGATAAAACACATTGTGTTCAACAAAGGTAGGCCTACACGTAACTGCCCGAGGAAGGAGAAGTCTATAGCAGACAGGTTTACTACTAAAAGTGTAGTTCCCGGAGCAGTGTCCTGGCCAATCCCTCCCAGTCTGCGGCAGCCTATAATTGGGAGGGGATTTGGACGGACGGCAGGAGAGAAAGCTTTTTGGGGGAACGGTTCTCGTTCAGGGAAGAAAAGCTCTTTCAGCACAATGGGACAGGGGAGGTCCCCTCGTGATTAGCCCATTTAATGGAAAGGGTTTACTTAATTTCTGTATTCACTAGCGACCGTAAACAAAAGAGGGAACAGCACTCACATGTGTAAGTGCAACATGACGTTGACGTTTGCCATCATATGTGTCTGCTCGGCACCGAGTCATTTAGGAATAGGCCCGACTACATCAAGAACCCACAAAGAACGGACGAGCTTCATAAACCCCTGGAAGGGCTTGTTTACAGAATCCAGTGATGCCGAAAACCCAACATACGATCCACATAATAATAAAACTAATAATAATAGTAATCCCGTAGCACCCGCTAAAAGATAGACTTGATGCAATGGAGCATATAAATGTGTATATTTGATTTAGAAATGTATACAACATAATCACGCAGGCAGGAAACAGAGAACATATGAAGGTCAATCAGCTTTAGGCCTGGAGGAAAGAATGGAACGCCATGTGCATCAGTTTCATTTACTATTTCATATTTTATATTAAACCTCTTTTGCATAAAATGTAACTTGTAAAATGTGCCGTTATTACTTCCAAACGAAGTGTAAAACAATCAAACCAACAAAAACGCCTAAAGCACTTGGTTGTACGTTTTGACAAATATTTTATGTAGGAACACCAAGTCAAGAAAAGTGAGGAAGGGATAGAAAAGAGAATGAGACGGGGAGCATTAATTATGTACAAGCATATTTCTACACCTATTTTACAGACTGGGGTTTGATCGCGATATTTGAGATAGGCTATACATAATTCAATATAAAATTTGAAATAAAAATAAAAATCTTATACAGTCATAAACGGATCTGTTCCACAATTGTTTTATACCATGTAGCCGAACCTCCCCCACACAGGCTGGGACTGAAGTGTATTAAAATAAAGGTGCTTACGACTTAAATGATTGTCTGATGAAAAAAAAAGAGACAATTCTCACACCTCGTCTGTAAGGCGCCTCACCATCACCACCAGTTTGACAAACCGGGCATGGTGAAGGCTGGAGATCTGCGGTTATTCCTTCTCAACGATGCTCTTCTTTGTGAACCATGAATTTGAATAATTTGCCCTGGAAAAAAATCAAATAATAATAAAGACATATCATGCAAGTAAGCTAGTAGTGGTGGTGGTGTGGGGATGAGAGGGGCAGGTGGGGTCCTTGAAAGCGCTTTAAAAAAAACACGTGCTTCTATCTCTTTTTTTAATTATTCATATGAATCCGTCCTTTTTTCATCCGCAATATATCATTAGTCTTTTTTTCTCAGGTCCATTTCCCTGCAAAATATTTCTCTTTTTGTTTTTGTTCTTTTTTTTCCGTATCATACATCGCACTCCGAGTCACTGGACGTGACGGACAGAATGGACGTGCCAGTGTCCACTCGTTCTGTCATGCTGGAAACGCTGGTGGTAGGACTGGCCGCCGTCGAGGGCGACTCGGCGGAGCTGCGGGGAGTGAGGCCGGACTCTGAAAGGGACCGCATACCGTTCGGTCCTATTGCTTGGTGTTGGAGCCTAAAGAGAAGAAAAGCGATGAAGAGAGGAAAATACATGGCAATTAGACCTGAGAATGTCCCCTCTGCAAAATAGGGTTCAGGACCGCCTTTCTTTCTCTTGCCGGCACCAGCCATGCATGCTTTTATCAAATAGCCAGCAGACAAGACCAGCTTTCAAGGAACAAAACCCGGCGCTATTTAGACTACCAAATGTGGAACAAATGTGACGTTTTGTCAAAAGTAATAATCGCGTGAATAGTGACCGGTTAGAATTTAAGCTCTTTGTCATATCAGTGTCATTTAATCTTTCACATATTTCAAAAAAGCTAAAATTGGAACTAAATATATAATGGTGCAAATATGTGACAGCATAGCATTTTATAAAGCTATATTTCTGACTGATAATGTATAATGTAAAGTGAAGCTGTGCACGAGTGAGTGACGTCAGGATCGAGGTTACTCCAATCATCCTAAATGTTTATCTGCAATCCACTCACGATAATAACTCCCATCACAGCGAGATAATGGCGCTCTAGAAATATATCTCTTCATTTAGCAAAAAGATTAGAATACAATTCATATGGCTAAGTATTATGAGCTAAGGCTTCTAATCAATTATATCATGTCAGACCGATGATACTGCTAGCCTATCTGATAGTAGTAGCCTGTAGTCTACATGTTATATTATGGCTTGCAAATAAACGTATTTAATTCCTATTGCAATTTCAGATAATATTTGTTTAGTAAGATCTTCTAGTGTTGCACGTGACAATAATTCGGCTAAAACATTCGGCCTAATATTATGTTATTATCCTCACGTCCAGGAGAGCGAACACGGCTTTGCCAACAAGATCAATAAAATAGTAAGCAGAAAATATTTAGACAGACAAGTCTGATATCTTGACGTTTGGTAGTGGTTATGAAGTTGAATATAGGTCTACTCAAAAAATAAAAATTGTCTTTCCATTTTTTTCTTTTTCACAGTATTAACTTTATCTAAATGTGGATATACTGTGAAGGCCCATTAGCAGCTCAGTGTTTATAGGCCTCAGAGCACATTTTGAGACAATTATTAATCTCAGCTGATAATTACGTGTAAACACGTAGTTTTCTGTTTAATTCACGTTGGTTTTCAGAATAATGTAAGCCCTACCATCACTTGTTAGGCCTACGGATGAGATTACATGGTTTTGAAAATAAGCCCATACTCGTCTCACTTGCTAGTTTGTGCTTAAATTTATTTTAATTATTACATTTAAGATTGATCTTTATGTATTTTGGATCACACGTGTTTTCCACATTGCAACACTAAGCCTAATACATAGGTCACATTGCCAAGATTTGTTGATTCAATAAGAAAATCTTAATTATGAAGACCATCAATTTGAATCTTTTTACGTCAAACCGAAAATCGTTTAGTCAGGATAATTGTTCTTAGGTCCATTCATGACTTCTTCAAAACAAAAATGTCGCCGAAGCTTTTTGTTCCCCAACCACCCACAAACAGTTAGTAGTGTTGCTATCTCTCAACTTAACATCATCACGCTTAACTCCCATGTGTTAAGAAACACACACACACACACACACACACACACATATATATATATATATATACATATATATATATATATACATATATACACATATATATACATATATATATATATATATATACATATAGACATACATATTCATATATATACTTTTTTTATATATATATATATATATATATATATATATATATATATATATATATATATATGTACACATATATGCCTACACAAATATCTAGATGTTCGATACACTCCAGCATACGTATCTATTAGACAACAATGTAACAATGATATATATATTTGTCATAGAAACATATTGTATGTCGCTTTGGATAAAAGTGTCAGCTAAATGCCCTAAATGTAAATGTAGTAAACAGCAGCACCAACCTGTTTTTGGCCGCCGCGGCTCTGTCTCTTTGACGTCGGTTCTTAAACCAGTTCCCGACCTGTGTCGGAGTGAGTCCAGTGGCTTGCGCCAGTTCCCTTTTCTTGCTGGGGTTCGGATAGGGGTCCTGAAGGTACCACTCCCTGAG
>NC_136935.1:20466669-20469169 GCF_949987615.1 Pollachius pollachius
AGTAGACTATGAAGTAGTATTCTACGCAATAGTACACTACGCAGTAGGTATACGCAGTATAGACAACAAGCTAGTTTGCTACTTACTAGCAATCAGTGTTGGGAGTAACGCGTTACGAAATTAATGAATTACTGTAATGCATTACTTTTTGCTGTAACGCGGTAATGTAAGGCATTACAAAAAAAAAGAAGGTAATATTTTACTCGGTACAAATCTCAGTAACGTGTGTTACAATGCAATTTAAACCCGAAATTACCTTGTGTGTTGTTTTTATACAAATTCACCAATACCGCGAAAAAAAAAGTTTACTTCCCCTTACTGCTAGAGGAGAAGACCACAGCAGCAGCAAAGTCCAGAGGGGCTGGTTGTAGTCTTTCCACTCGGTTATCCGTCTCAACAGTAGGGCTAGAACGGAGCGAAAAGACTACAACCAGCCCACCTTTCCATTTCCGGTCAAAGAGCAATGAGTCTTCCAACCGAAATCAATGGATTTACGAAATGCTACATAAAACACGACAGAAACTGTATTTTCTACGATACTTGATTTGGAACACTAACGAACACCACTAACCACTCGGTGAGTTGCACATTTCTGAAAACGAACGCTTAGGGTTGTTTTAATCCGTCTCAACAGTAGGGCTAGAACGGAGCGAAAAGACTACAACTAGTAGTGAATGCCCATAGCCAGCCATTATGAAGCAGGCAAGGGCGATTCGAAATGAGCCAAATACCCCAGACAGGACCAATAGTCAAAATGTCGGTCTATTTCATCCAAAATAATCTCTATTTCATCCTAGACAAACCAGAAAGGGGGCTCAATGTTATTTTTATTTTTACAATCTGCAGTAGTAGGCTCTAGCTCTATTGATTTCAATATGAAAACCTAAAGTTACAGTATTTCTATTATAAAATGTTTTGCACCATGAGCCATAACTGCAACCATTATATTGTACTTTTGTTAGCCTTAAGCCTAGCTCAGTCATTATGCCATACCACTTCACCTCCTGCTGTGTAATGAGCTGCATTGAACACAAGAAGATCTATTGAGAACACCAAATCCATATTTCCTGTTATTTTGGTGAAAGTAATGTACAAGTAATGCAATGCCTTACAATTTAAAGACAGTTATATTGTAATGTAACTAATTACTTTGAAATGACAGTAACAAGTAATAAATAATGCATTATGCTTTTGAAGTAACTTCCCCAACACTGCTAGCAATGCAGTAGCAGGTCTGCTACGCAGTGGTAAGCAGAGTAATAAGCAGATCAACAGATAACATATTCAGACAAAATATCTATCGGGTTGATCACTAGAAAGTCAAGAATCACTTTTTTCACACACAATTTTCCTTAACCTTGAAGGTACATGTCTATCTTTAATGGTTGCTGCAGTCCAAAAGCAGAACGTTGGAAAGGGTTGTCTCATCCCCAGATGAGACAGATCTCATCCCCAGATGAGACAACCCCCAATGCTCCCTCTGGTTGCAAAGCTGTGAACGAACAGGAGTGCAATGCAAGCAGCATGCAACAGTATATTTTGAGTCAAACGCAATTATTCTCTTCTGACAATGATAAGCGATGAGTCCCGTACTTTAAGTTGATCAGCATCAGAATGTATACGTTCAATTTGTTTGCAAATGATAAACCAGCATATGTGGCCAACGTCTTGATATCCTTCTGGGTTCTTAAGCTCTCTAAATCATTTAAATGCAACTCCGATATTTACCAGTGTTTTAGCACGGCTCTTGTCATGGACAGGTCAGGTTGAATGTAGTACAATCTCAGTTGATACAGTGCTTTTGCTTGCTCCGATGGCTGCAGCACACTGTGTTTGCATGCCAATTTGTTTCATATCTGGCAACCTGGGGAACTCCTAAGTGAATTATAACAGGCCAAAACAAAAAAGGAAATTCCAAAGGAGAACCTAGTGGCTGTAGCATTGTGGTTGGAGAGGCCAGTATTTCCACTTCTCTCCCTCTCTCTCTCCCTCACTCTTTTTCTCTTTCTTTTTTCTAAACTTCCTTCTCACTTTTTCACACTAAATGCATACATGCACATCTCTGTGATTCACACACAATCTCTCTCTCTATCTTGTTTTATGGGTTTCTTCTTATTTGAACATCTCGATCTTCCTCTCTGTCCATCCTGCTGTAGTCCTCCTCGCATCCTCTTATTTCCCACCGCTTACGGTGGTTTCCGGGATTTTGGCGGAGCTATTTATGTGGCAACAAATGGCTTCTTGGGTGACATTTGCTGACATTCAAGGAAGTGCATTTATCAGCGTACTACAGTTCACCTGGTGAATGAAATCCATTTGTGTCGCTGTGCCTAGTGGCCTCCCTCTCTCTCTCTCCTCTCGCTCTCTCTTTCTCTCTCTCTCTCTCTCGCTCTCTCTCTCTCTCTCTCTCTCCCCCCTCGTCCCTGAATGGATGCCCAGCACACTGGGAAATGGCAAGGTGGCGCGCCACTTTCAAATGTCACACTTAAGGAGAAATCTT
>NC_136935.1:20474169-20481669 GCF_949987615.1 Pollachius pollachius
CACAGAGGATACCCAAGACAAAGCCCTCCCAGAAAGGCCCCTCACCATAAGGGATACGAGGACCTTCTGCTGTGAAGCACCAAGCCAGCCTGTGTGTCTGAGGCCCCATCAACACGGGCGAAAACAATCTTTTCCCCTCCGTTTTCCTTTGAATGCGTTTCAGGAATATCCCTGTGAAGACTCATTGCGAACAACGAGCATCGAGCTGTAGAAACGCTGTGGTAAATATGGTTCTCCACAAAAAAAAGTGGAGCGCATCAAGCCTTTGCGCATCAAGCCTGCACGCTGTATGCAAAGATTCAGCCGAGGAGGAGATTCAACCTTCTAAATTGAGCAGAAATACTTTTTAATGTACAGTTAGTAGTTAAATTGACCAAGGGGCTGTATTTAAAGCTAAAAAAAGAATACAAATAAAAAATGTAATAAAAAATTAAATGCAACTCTAACGTCGCCCAGCTGGTGGGGGGGCGTTGAGTGTGTGTATGTGTGGTGTGTGAGAGACTGAGAGTGTGAGAGAGATAATTTGTGTGTGTGTTTGATTGTGTGTGTGAGAGAGATAGAGAGACGGAGAGTGTATAACAGAGCGAGAGTATGTGTGTGTGAGTGTGTGTGTGTGTGTGTGTTTATTGTGTATACCTGTGTTATTGTCCTTGTGGCCAGATAGAGTTCTTGTGTAAAGGTGTGCTGCTAATCTGCGGAGGAATGTGAGGTGTGTGTTTTGGACGGTGAGCGTTGATTATACCCTCCTCTTAAACTCCACACATTCCTCAGATGTGTGTGTAATTATAGTAAGCACCCACCTACCCTGTCAATCTAAATCAGAAGGAACAATCACAGACAGACACACACACACACACACACACACACACACACACACACACACACAAAACATACAAACACAGACAGACACAAACACACACACAAACACACACTCACAAACACAGACACACACAAACACAAACATACACAAACACATACACACATCAGACAGGCAATGTGTGAAAGGTAAATAGAAACACGTAAAAAATATTTTCGTTTTATGTGCATGCTTTGTACGTACTGATTGCATGTGTTTGTGATTATGTGCGCGTGTGTATGTGTGTTTTCTGTATCCGTGTGTGTGTCTACACATTGTTCTTTGTGAGAGCTCCAGAGGTTGTGTACATGTTTGCACAAGGCCTGCTCACAATGATATAGATAAGGTTTCACTTACATGCACAGACACACACACACACACACACACACACACACACACACACACACACACACACATAACACAACCACACATGCCAATCAGGTGCTTAACAGAGGCTATACAGATTACCCATTTGGCTTAGAACTTGATGAGCCTCTAAATGAGTATAGAGGCCCAGGGCCAATTCCCATTTAATTCTGTTGACAGATGGTTCTGTGAATGTAATAGAGGTATGTTTGGTAAGCAACACTGAGGGCAAAACCTTGTATAAGCTGCATCACAACAAGAAACCTACTGCTCCAGCCCCCCCCCCCCCCCCCCCCCCCCCCCCCCCCCGTGTTCAGTTGAACATATGCATGGTGGTCTGGAGCTCTCCTCTTCCTTGCTCTTTCTCTCTATGAATTAAACAGAGGGAGGGACAGCGGAAAAGACCACCGAAGGGTGGAGATAGACAGCGCGAGCGGGTTATGAGTAGGACATGGAAGGGAGAGAGAGAGAGAGGGAGAGAGAGAGAGAGAGAGAGAGAGAGAGAGAGAGAGAGAGAGAGAGAGAGAGAGAGAGAGAGAGAGAGAGACAGAGAGATGCTGTAAATTACATTGCCAATTCAAATCCAACACTAATGCATCTCATTAAGGGTGTGTTGCAGTTCTGGTGGTTGCTGGATCATCTGCCCCAGTGTAGCTCACCCAGAAGAAGGGCCTGCAGGCCAGACCAGTTTAACCAGAGGGACATCAGGCCCAGAAAGAGGAGGAGGAGAGGAGGAGGAGGAGAAGGAGGAGGGGGACAAGGAGAAGAGAGGAGGAGGGGGGAGCAGAGGAGGAGAGAGGAGGAAAAGGGGGAGGAGATGAGGAGAGGGGTGGAGCCAGGAGGAAAGGAGAGGAGATGTGAAGCTTTCAGAACGCCCCTTATGCCTGTTTATTATTTTATAACACTGTAAATGCTTTGTTTTAGTAGTTCAAAATGCCTTATTTTATGCTGCTTATTAACCCTACAGCAAAGTAGAAGACAGCATTTTTAACGGCTTTATAACACCTTCAATTGTACGTTATAAAAGCTTGTTCAATTGCGCATTTAATCAAAGTCAAATGAACTCCTCTTCCTCCTGAACCTTCTTCAGCCAATCGACGATCTCCAAAGTCAGACCACACCAGTCCCTTAATGGTCTTTCTATGGTTCGCTCTGTGCATTAACTACAGTACACGATGTGGAGGCTACATTGGGTGTTTAATCTATGTTCAGTTCAGTAATACTGTTAGCTTGACATTATTTTCAATTAGATTTCCACGTTTTGTATTGCGTTTAGTTCTCCATACAAGTAGTGTATGGATCCATATTTAAATAATTTTTCATGGGGTTCCGTGTGGCTGTGTAACTAATAGGCAATATTAATTGACCAAATACAACTAATACTAAATAATAAAGAATGTATTGTTCACATGAATGCAGTATTGTTCTACTAGGCAACTGCATCCAAATACTTTCAATAGAAAATCCACATGCACAGCAGTAGCAGTGTTATATCAAACGCAGATTAAACATGAATCATACGTATTCAACTTCTACAATAATCTAATACCGTACTACAATCGTCTATTTTGATGCAATAAGGTAAACAGTAATTGCCTATACAACAGCCACACTGAAAATCAAGAAGAATAGATGTAGGCCTAAGTAACAGACAATAAATTCACATTGAACAGTCGTAGTTGGCTAAATGTGGATCCATTCTGAGAACTTAATTGTGACAAAACATGGTCCAAGGATCTAAATTAAAATAATGGTAATTCTACAGTGTTTTACTGAATTGAGGATGGAATAATCAGCTGTTGTAGTCTGACTTTGGTGATCGTTGATTGGCTGAATTAGGTTCATAATTACTGGCTGTGAGAATCAAGAGGAGGAGCTAATTTGACTGTTATCAATATAGCGTTAAAAAGCCGCCCGTAATGCTGCGTTTTACACGGTTGTAGGGTTGAGGAAAAGCGGCGTGAAAGACAACGTTTTGAACCACTAAAATGGCTGGCCTAAAATGGATTTTATGGCATATTAAATTACAACAGCGTAAAATGCGGCTTAATGAATACTTATACTCCATATTTGCCTAGATTTTAATCAATATACGTCTCTTGGCCATCCATAGTATTTTACGCTGATTTAAATCAACACACGTCTACAATGAGGCACAGTTTTGACCCTTTGCCCCTCGATACACGTGTGTGCAAAGTCAGTAAAATTTTAATTTGCTCATGAAGGAAGCTCTGTCAGAACAAAGCTCGCTGTAGTTAAATTGATACATCTCTATGAATGGTCTGCTTTCTGGTCACACACACACACATACACACGCACACACACACACACACACACACACACACACACACAAACACACAAACACACACACACGCACACACATACACAAACACACACATACTTTACTGTTATCATTCCCTGCGCTCCATCTCCCCCTCCCCTCTGTTCCTCCTCAAAACTATTTGAAAATCAATTATCTCAACAAACCAGCTGTAAGGAGTGGGTGCCAGCCACTTACTCCTCCACTGAATAACTTATTTGAAATTCATTATTGTGTCGAGCGGTACGATTGGGCCCTCCAAGGTTCTACAGCCACTCGAACCCCCCCCCCCCCCCCCGACACACACACAAACCCTTTCTATCTCTCTCTTCCCCAATCTATTCCTTTTGCATAAACCAACTTGGAGCTCGATTTTTTTCATTGCGCACATAGCCACCCCGCACACACACACACACACACACACACTCACATTTCTACATCGTCAAGCAATTGAATCCTGCTCACACCCACACTCAAACGCACAATCACACACACAAACACACAATTTAATTTATTACTTAAACTATGTATTACATGCATATCATGACACATTTTCTGGAAGTTTCTTTCTGCCTGTTTAAAGGGCCCATATTATGCTTTTTGGGGGTTAATAATTTCATTTGGGGTCACAACTAGAATAGGTTTACATGCTTGATGTTAAAAATACCACTTGTTTTTCTCGCTGTTAATTCTGAAGAACGTTCATTCAAAAACGCTCAGTTTTACATCCTGTCACTTTAAGGCCCCCCTCCCAGGTAGCCCAGTCTGCTGTGATTGGTCAGCTTGTCAACTCGGTTTTGTTTGGTCAAACGATATGTGTGTGGGTCTGCAATCTCACAACCCCCAGCAGCTGGAGTTGTATGCAGAATCTCAAATTCAGGCAGAGGCATCGGACGACCCGAAACAATCAGATCGACCAATCGGATCGACCAATCGGATCGACCCGAAACAATCCGATCGTCCAATTGGATCGACCCGAAACACTGTCGCCACCCAGAGCAGAGCCGGGCGTTTCAGAGGTACGCTAGGTTGTAGCTATCTAACAGTGCAGATGTAACATTCTAACTGTCAATTCTCTACATCACGGTAACAACCGTGTTCGTTGAGGGTATATTTTATTTTTATATATTTTGCACGTGTGGAAACAGAGACAGAATGCACAGGGAAGTGGAAACCCTCAAGAAATATGCAATAAATATGAAGTATGAGACTAATGTTGCCTTATACTACACCTGTTGGTCTTATCTATGTATTAGACTGATGTTGCCTTATACTACACCTGTTGGTCTTACTATGTATTAGACTGATGTTGCCTTATACTACACCTGTTGGTCTTACTATGTATTAGACTGATGTTGCCTTATGCTACACCTGTTGGTCTTATCTATGTATTAGACTAATGTTGCTTTTGTTGGGGACACAGCAGCCTCCGCTGCCCGTTGGGTTCCACAGGACTCCGTGACTAAACATTATCCTCTCTGTAAAAAAGGCTGTTTTATATTTAGACTTTTAGGGCATTTAGCAGACGCTTTTATCCAAAGCAACTTACAATAAGTGCATTTGTCACAATAAGTACATTTGTCATAAGAAGTGAAACAATATATCGCTGTCGGTACAGTAAAGATGTTCATAGAACCAAGTGCAAGTATTACAATCGCTAGGCTAACCCATTCCCCGTGTAAAGCAACGATAGCAGCTACTGTAGATGCTACACAATTAAGTACCTTTATACTATCCATTCCTCCATTGTTTTTGAAATACATGTTGTTTCCTGGATCAATAATAGACCCTATGCAGTGATGTTGCCTCAGGAGTTATTTGTGGTTCAGCATTTATTGTTGTTTATTGTTCTTAATAGGTTTTAAGATGAATGAAGCAGCTTCCAGTCCACCCTACATGCATGGTGCACCATCCAGGCTTAGAGCCTAATTGCTTGAATCCATATAGCCTGCAGAACATAAACAAAATCCTCAGAGCAAACTATGGACCTTTGAGGCGTAGGACAGAAGAAGAGTAAGTCTTCATTACATGTAATGAGATACAACTTTCAGAACAGCAAGGTTGCATAATATCACAGGACCCAAATAACTCATGAAGACATGACCATTGTTTTTTTTGCAAATGTACACAAACTTTACAGAAGCATCCCTGTATATACACAACAAATACACTGTTTTCAATAGGTTTGTAATCTATCCTCTCCAGACAGTTGTTACAGATATCTGTCCTATCAAGGCTTTGTCAGCTGGTGCTGCTGGAGTTTCCTGATTTGTCTGGACAGTACATAGTACATTCCGGTCGCCCCTTGACTGAAGTGGGAAACATGGCGGCCTACAACTTCCTCCATTGGTGGTACCTCATACTGGGAGGACAGGTCGGCGGGGATGGGGATCGTCTTAAACCAATAGCGATGGGTCCTCAAACACCTCATCAAAGACCAGGATCAGCAGGGCGTCCACATAGTCTGCAAAACATTGCGTTATATAATGCAATGTTTTGCAGACTGTGTTTTAGTACTTTTCTGAGTCCTTCCATGGACATTTATTATGTGTGGCAATAATTGTGTAAATTATTTAGATATCTAATAGAAATATAACCTTTATTTGACAACTTACTGTTTGTAGTGTGAGTTTTGATAGGCTTTGTGGTGCCTTTCCCCTTCCTGGACTTGGGGAACACGATCTTGATGACAGCTTGTCCTGCAGAGGTTGTAGCTTGCTGTCCTCCCTTTCATTGTAGGTTATTGAATGATCGCCAGGTACAACCTAAAATTATAGATTTTTATTAAAAAATGCATATTTATGAATCCAACTCAATAACTTTAGGGAGCAAGTTAGTTGAGGTATAAAGGTACAGCTGATGAGCAGAAACATAGCAACACAATTACTTGAGCTAGAAGGTTATCCAAGACCTACAGCTGGCTAGCCAACAAGTTACACATAATGGCATGAGGTATCTTTCACACTGGGTGCACTGCTCAGCTACGATCAACTCATGAACACTCTCTAGTAGCTGCTTCTTTGTTTAAACAGAAAAAATCCACAGCTAATAAAGCATCCTTACAGGTTGTTATCCTGAAGGTCCAGGTTGGATCAGCAAAGAAGCAGCGACATCTGTAACCGATGTGAAATCCTGCATCGTACGATGCCCTGTTCCCTGTGATACGAAGCGAACACAATGCAAGGCTGCGGAGGAATGGGGCTAAAGAAGAATTGTAACCACTTATTCTCCACCTCGTCTACTTCAGGAAGTCCATGCAAAGGGAGACATGCACCTTGTCTGACTTCCCCAGTAACACCTGAGGCAGAAGACACGGTCCCTGCTCCACTCCCTGGCTGTCTCTGAAGCTAAGGGCCATGTGTTTCATGATGTTAAGCGTTATAATATAAATTATTTGCTTATTTTATTTATTTGATAGATGTGATAGGACATTATATGCTGGTATAATGCTGATTAATTTATGATATTGATTAATTCATGTTACCCAATTATGCTCCAGGCTAGATTCCTCGCTGACTGCCTTCAATCTAAACAACTGCTGATATTAGCTTAAACCATTCTTAAACTGTTATTTTGAAAGAAATCAGTTAGGAGTTGTTTTACCTCAGCTTGCTTTTTTTCACTTCCCTTTTCTTTTCTTTCCCTGTTCTTAGGAACAATATGAATATCGTGGTGCAAATTAGTGCTCCAGCATTAGCAGTCACTCAACACATGAACAGCTGCATGACTGTTTTGGGAAATCCTTGTGAAGGGGTTGACTAAACCTTCCTGCGCTTTCTGTAAGGGGTGACGGTGAGCCTCCACAAATTCTTTAAATATACAAAGCTCAGTAACTCTAATGTTATCTTCAGACAATTTAAAATTACTTAATCAGTCAATTACTTTAAAAAATGACGTGCTGCTTACTTCTAATGAATAATATATACTAATAACATAATGGTTACTACTGGACTGTACC
>NC_136935.1:20484169-20496669 GCF_949987615.1 Pollachius pollachius
TACACACACACACTCACACATACACATACATACACACACACACACACACACACACACACACACTCACACACACACACACACACATACTCTATGTCTCTGTCTCTCTCTCTTAGCCACTTCTGCACTTGATGTGAATAATTCAGTGGAGATGGTGTACCACTGGCTGCTGTAGACAGCGGGCCAACTGATCTGCTATGTATCCGACACAGAGATGGAGCGAGAGAGAGATATGACAGAAAAAGAGAGCAAGACAAGAAAAGATCAAGCAAGAAAAAATGACCACAAAGGACAGGAAGTAAGGGTGAGAGGTCTGCAACATCAATAATTACCAAAACAGGAGCTTTGGTCATCAAGCTGGTGTTTTTAACCATGTCAACAATATGACGTGGTTCAACACATCTAGTTTGATTTAATGGATACATACATTGGAGATCATTGGAATAGAAGGATGATTAGGAGAGCCTTAGCATTGTACGTGTTTGGTGCTATGTTAAAATGACTTCCGTAAGATCAGCTCAGGTATCAGTAATCACACATTTTTACCTACTTTCTGTACAGTGCAGTGTGGCTATGACAACAACACTGAATAATGCAAGAGGAGGCTATTTCACATCAGGTACATTTAACATAGAGCAAAAACAATGTTGGTTCATGTAAAACCAGCAATTTATTGAGCGAATATGGTTAATTGATGAAATAAAGGTTCTCTACAAATGAGTGAACACTACAAAAAATGGATCACAAGGAGTACAATAAGGTTCCTGTTGCACCACAGTCCATCCTGGTGCACGGTCCAGACCTGGGCTCAGACAGGGGGGAGGTTTGTGTCCGAGGAGACCTGGAGGCCTTCTCTGGAGCGCTCTGTGCTGTAGGGGGAAGACAGACAGAGGCAGCACACACCCACACATACTCACACACACACACATATGCATGTGCACACACGCAACAACGCACACACGCACACACACACACACACACATACATTACACAAACACACACATAAACAAACACTGAAGCACATACACTATCAGTAAAGATGTACTCATCTTTTGTCAGTTGAAGCGGAAATACGTTCCACCTCATTGCTCCCTATCGCTGTGTCTCCTGGACCTCCTCCTCGCTGGCTCCATCTCTGCTCTCTACTTTGTGTTACTTGTCTCCATTCCAATCATGGCTTGGCTGGCTGATCGCTGAGTCACTTTTGAAATAGAACGGACATGGCAGCCTGAGTCAGCCTGAGTCAGCCAGGACAGCAAGCCGAGTGCAGATTAGTCACCTCCCTGGAGAGCTGCTGACGCGTCCGTGAACGGGGGAAAGAGTGATGCACCGGGGTGTCTGGCTGTGGCTCCGTTTGGGATTACAGACACTCCTGAGTGCGTGTCACCAGAATGATGACCGTGTGTGTGTGTGTTTGTGTGTGTGTGTGTGTGTGTGTGTGTGTGTGTGTGTGTGTTCAGTACACACAGTTCTATACATACAGTACTATACAAAGGAATGACATTCCCCCATTGTTTCTGCCAGTCTGCTTCTATCAGACTCAGAATCAGAGGTCATAATTTTCTATGTGACAACACATACAGGAATTTCACAATACAACAGTCAGTATCAGCCTGAAATAAGGTGCAAACACAATATACAAAAGCAGTGTTTCCACCAAATGACCCAGATCTTTAAGTCTCAGGAACTCCATTTAAAGGTACTAAAAGGTTCCTTCAGACCCTGGTTGTCTTAGTTTCCACTGCAGTCTAGATACCCACAAAGGTTCGGCAAATGAAGGTCCTTTTACATCACGCACAAAACGAATAAAGGGCATGAAAAAGTGATAAATACTGAGCAAAGAATGGGACCAACAAAATCAGGTAAATTGTTTATTATATCCGTTATGGTGTGGATATGCAGGCTTTTCCAATAATAATCACGCCAGTGAAAAGGACGGATTGATTCATTCCTCAAACTCATAGCAGTGAAAATGAGCATCTGCTCTGTACTTTATCAAGTATCCCCTGTACTTAGAGGATACAACTATTATGGAGTTTAATTTTTAATCCAGTTGTAAAATAGTGCAGCGAAGGTCAATTTGTGGATGAGGGGGAATTAGAGATAAATTTGTGTGTATTCCTTAACACATCCATGCTTTTGAGACGTTTGTTTTTTAGGTTGCTTTCCTTTTCGATAACTAAAAGTAGGCTATCGCTCCATGGAGGATGTTGGTATCCAAAGCGAGACTGTTACGATACAAAAGCACACGTCATGTTATCAAAGGTAACCCATATTCATGCCCCGTAGTGGAGGTAAACGTTGGCTTGTATAATGATAGATATATGAATGACGCTTACCTCTGTGGATGGAATAAGATCACAGACAGTCAGCAGTCAGCTGGCCTAAAAAGTAATGGCATTGCACAACAAAGAGGAGAAGCTGTGGAGGTGAAGGGGTGTCTGGGTCGGGAGGGAACTACAAGGCTTGCTGGAGGGCTGGGGTCTGCCGCCCGATTCCTAGTCCACTTCATAGTCCTACAGTGTACCTCAGGTCTCTGAGGCCATGGTCACACCAGAGAAACATCTAGATTCTACAACCGTTTGCATCGAGATTGAAAAACTCATGCATTTACATGAAAGACAGAACATTCTCAGCCAGTTTACACATAGGGACAGATTGCAACAGATCCAAGCATGACATCCGCCTGCACAAACAGGTTTCAGGTTTGTTCCACGTCACTGGGTTTTCATCAACCGAGAAATGTAAGCTTTAGCACAAGTTCTACCAGGTGGACTCAACTCACACGGGCCAGTTTGCCAATCACCAATCGCCAATCACCTGCCTACACCTGCTTTATAAAGAGTAGTCTATCCTATGTTCTTTGCTCCCCCTTCCACCCCACCACCAGCGGCTCTGCCCCAGTCTTCCGGAGCCGTCCAGGGGAAGGCTCCGCCCCTGCTGGTCCTGGCAGGATATGCTGAGTCCACACGTCGTCCTTGATCCGTGACGGGGCTCACGCCAAAGATTTATCATGCAAAATATTCTCTCTTATGTTATCATTCAAAATAAATCTTTATTCGTGTTTATTGGTGAATGAGTCTTCATGGGAGAAATCTAGCAACCGTAGTTTGTTAGACCTAAACTTAGTGTTGGACAATGCAGCAAGTCATGCAAGGTCCAGGACTTGTAGAACCATGAGAAAAGAACGGCAAGGCAATGTTTCAGATGAATCTGCATATTAGACCCCCCCACCAACCAACCTTTGGATGACAACCAGTGACGTCCGAGCAACTTTTCCTTCTTTCTTAAATAGAGGAAACATGTATCTTTGCATTGCAATCTCACAAAGCTTTTCAATTGGCAATAAGAAGAGAGGTTCAGAATGCTGCTGTAAACGAGGTCCTGAGAGGTCAGAGGTGGCAGCCTCAGACCTCTCTCCTCGTACGGACCCCCCTCTTCCATCTGGCCTCCAAGAAGGAGGCGGGGAGGGGTACATTACCGTGGGGGAGTGGGGTCGATCCAACGTGTCTCCTCCGACTGTTTCTTTCAGTTTTAGGAGCTACATCTCCTTAAAGGTGTCATCCTGTTTTGAGACGCCCCGGCGCATTGGTCCAGAGACCCTGGGCGCAGAGCTGTGGATGAAGTACAGTCTGATGTGTGTTAGAGGTGGCCACTGTTCTGAGGGGCCCAGCTTCACATTCTGACCCCTGCCTGTCAGGGAGCTGAAACTACACCATCAGGTGTCAAAGGGCAGCTTGTGTTTTAATCCAGTATGTTGTATAAATTAAATTGTCATGTTTTAGTATGATGCAACTAACGAGAGTTGAGGGAAGGGAGACGTGTATTTGTGTGCGTGCGGTTGTGTTTGTGTGTGTGTGTGTCTGTGTCTTTCGTACTCTTTCTGTGTGTGTGTGTGTGTGTGTGTGTGTGTGTGTGTGTGTGTGTGTGTGTGTGTGTGTGTGTGTGTGTGTGCGTGCGTGCGTGCGTGTGTGCATGCGTGTGTCAGCAGCAACTCACTGTTATACAGGTGGGATACATTGAGCTGTTTTGGAGCTTTCCAATAAAACCGGATGCATTGTCATTGAGACTGGATGGTTGTGCACCACAGCCCAACTGCCTGTCAACAGCATGCTCCAATTATCCAGTGAAAAACCCTGTGAATCGAATCTAAAGCCCTGAAACATCAAAGAGTGAACCTTCTCCTTTTGCATCTCGACCAATCCTGCATTCCTAATCATATACATAGATCTATATGTTCTAGAACTCCCTCATAGTCACTTGCCATAGCAGGAGAGCAAGAGGGAGAGAGAGATAGGGAGAGACAGAGATTAAGAAGAGGGAGGGAGAGAGAGCGACTAAGAAGAGGGAGGGAGGGATAGATAGGGAGAGAGAGAGACTAAAATGAGGGAGGGAGAGAGAGAGATTAAGAAAAGGGAAATAGAGAGAGATGAGGAGAGAGAGAGGGAGACTAAGAAGAGGGAGGGAGAATCACACATCACTCCACTCGTCCTCTTCTGTCCATTGTTGCCACTGGATACAATTCTGAGACAGAATTTCATAACAATTTAAACACACAGTCCTTACAGCCCACGTTAGGGGATTTTAGTGAACTTAGGGTAACTTTGACTTACTTTTCTTTTTTTTAAATACACTCATTAAAAGGAGGTCAACCTCTAACATTATCAGCGTGTGGCTAATGGCGGTCAGACACAAATGCACAGAGGTCTAATTACCTCTTGGAAAGTACAACATAGAACACAGGAGGTAGACAAAAACAAGAATAACACTCAATATCCAGTCTGCCATAGAACCAGGAAAATGACTTTCATTAATGCTTATTCTAAACATGGTGTTAAATAGACAATTTGGTGTATATATTTGTCTGACTGCCTGCCTGTCTGCCTGCCTGTCTGCCTGTATATATGCACATACGCACAAACTAGATGCTCAAACCCATTAAGACACTTGTAGCTCGAGCAGACCTACAGAGGACCCTGCTCTCAGGAGTGCAGCTTTCTGCTCATACGATGACTTTGATGGCATTTTACTCATTTATTTGCCAACCTCTTATTCTATGCATTTCTTTCTGTCTGTATTTGTTTCTCTCACCAAAAGCCCTGGTCATACTGTAGGTCATGGCTGGCAGCGATCTTACCTCTCTCTCTGAATGTTGGGGAACCTCCTTCACCTCCTTTCTAACGTGTTAATGGCCCTAAATCATATAGATGAAAGCTAATGATTTTCTTTCTTTCTTTCTCTCTTTTCTCCTTCTTGTTTTCTTACTTTACTTCTCTCTCTGTCACACTCTCTCTCATGCTCTGTAAATGTCAAACTGGTGAAAATGACGTTTGATTGTATGGAATTATAAAGGCCAAATGATTGCCCTCATCTAAGTGTGCTTTACTTATTTAATAATTTATTTATTTACTTATTATTTAATTATTATATAATATTTGTATTTTTCAATTATCACTTGAAGTCCTTCTCATGCTTTATTATTTGACTTAACAGTAATTGTCTGAGTATTTTGACACCTACACCACGTAAATACACCCACGCACATGCACACACACACACACACACACACACACACGTACACACATCTGGAGGGTCTCTTGGAGACATTCCTTGGAATTTAATATTTTCTCTTAACATTTTGAAAACTTGCCCTAGAAGCTGATTATAGGGGAGAAAGGCAGCAATTAAACAATACTATTTTATATTCAGTTTAATATAATTTTGTAAATTCTGTTAATGCTAGCTCCTAAAAGCATATTGTAGAACGCTGAAAATATCCCACAAGTTTTCCTAGCGGAGGCTGAGAGATTCTCCAGCCTCAAGGTTAGCCTAGTGCTAACTGGAGCGAGCTGTTAAGGATGGATAATATTTAGATAAAAGGCAAAAATGCACGTGCGTATGTCCGTGTGTGTGTGTGCGTGGATGTGTGTGTGTAAGTGTGTTTGTATGCATCTTGCATACTTACAGCTACAGTACAACCACATAACTCCAGTAATACTACCGTTTAAAATACGCATATGTGAGCTTCAACTCCACAGGAGGACAAACCCCCGTTGCCCATTTCTCAGAGGTGAAATAAAAGGACCTCAAATAAAATTAGTGTCAATATGGTCAAACAAAACTTCTCAAAATAGCACACAAAAATAACATTTCAGAGATAATAAACTAATTGAAGAAAAAAAAAGAAAGAAAAGAAAGAAATACTGGTAACTTGCAAATTAATGATTTGTGTCATTGTGTAAACTTTGTCTTTTACAGTTGTGTTGCTGCCGGTAGTATGTCCTTTTGTTTACACTTTCCTCTGTTTCCTCGGCTATCTCTCACAGATCAGAAGTTTTCTCTCCTTGTCGGCTTTTCAGTTACATCGCAAGCTGCCTGACTTTAAGTTTGAAGTTCTTAAAACTCTGTCGGGGGCGAGCTTATTTTGGGGCTAATAACATTTTTAGTGATAGCTCAATGCCCTGGATGTCAT
Organism: Pollachius pollachius; assembly: GCF_949987615.1. Lineage (NCBI taxonomy): Eukaryota > Metazoa > Chordata > Actinopteri > Gadiformes > Gadidae > Pollachius > Pollachius pollachius. The sequence goes on from NC_136935.1 coordinate 20,490,639, forward strand.
TCAGTGCAGCAAGCATAAGTTTTGGTTTTGGTGAGACCCTAAAGAGTGCTATCCAACGGAAAATAACGAAAAATGCAATTGAGATACCACTCTGAGCATACTTACCCTTTATTACATTATTTTGTTGGACAGACCTGCAAACAAAAAGTCAGACAGTCAAGGCAAAACTCTGATCATTGAGACAGATCAGAGGGAACGCTAAACAAAAGGACATCTTAACAAAAACATAGTATTTTGTTAGAAGTTTGACTTTTGAGATGCCTTTTTGCTTCAGTTAGTTTTATTCTCTCTTCAATTATTATATTTGTTTGCTATTCAACTTTTGAATAGCAAAACTTGTTTGATTTTATTGAAGCATATCTTATTCCTTAATAAAGGGGTACAGTTATTAGGCAAAAGAAACCTGTTGCTTTTTGACAAGGATAAGACCCAGACGGGGAGAGCAAAAAGATACGGAGAGAAGTAAAACAAGACGCTGAAACAACGAATCAGGAGAGATTAGCCTTCAGCGCTATCAACGGCCACCAGCTCTAGGCCTTCTGACTGTTCGCCGCTGACGCAGTCGTCACGGTGACAACCAGTCAATCAGCTGTTTTCTGCTTGAGAAGCTGACGCAGTCTCTGGTTACATAGGAATGTTTACAAGCACTCTCCTAATCCCATAAATGCCTCGGCAGTCCTCGACATCGAATACTGATACGTGACACGGACGACTCCCCTGCGATGGTGGGGGGGGGGGATTCCCCGCGTTACGCACACATAACTTGAGAATATCGTTGATGCAAAGTGGTTTAATTGTGTGTGTGTGTGTGTGTGTGTGTGTGTGTGTGTGTGTGTGTGTGTGTGTGTGTGTGTGTGTGTGTGTGTGTGTGGTTGTGCATGTGGGTGTGTGTGTGTTTGTGCCATGACTGTACAGACAAGTCCTGAATGAACAATCAACAAGGTGACATTTACAATTACACCTCTCACACCTATCTTTGAAGGGAGCCCAAACTGAACAGAGGTGCGGTGTAACCTGAGCTGGTGTCAATGGCCTGCTAATGGCAAAGGAAATGTTTTCGTTGGAGACTTTGCATCAAAACAACACTTGATCCCCTCACAAAAGCCCTGGAGACGTCATTGAACTCAGCCAGTACGGACAGTTAAGGTTTAGTTCCCTATTGTGTGTCGCTTCTCCTTTGCTTTATTACATGCTTTATATTGCTGCTGTTGTGGCCAAACCGTCAGCATAAGACGATCATGTTGAATCACCGTGAGCAGGTACAAACGACCTGATTCTCTGCGAGGCGCTTACACAGGACCAACCTTGCTTTAGCCCAGATTGAACGTCCTCCATCCTCAGAGTACAGGTGATGCCATTATGGGTTTTCCTGGCAACATGAAGGCTGCTAATGGAAAGAGTATGGATTGAGAATATAGAGAAATAAAAACAACCCTGATGTATTGTGCAGTTGTCAAAGCAGATGTGAGCTAGATATGACCTGATTTAGAGACAGCAAACCACAAGGCATTTCAACATTAGGCAGACCCATGGGAATCCAGCTTCCCATTAGCTTTTTGCTATTAAGTGTATTAGATACAATGTGTACTGCATGCATGTTTGTGTGTGTGTGTGTGTGTGTGTGTGTGTGTGTGTGTGTGTGTTTTTGTGTGTGTGTGTGTGCGTGAGTTTGTGTGTGTGTGTGTTTGTGTGTGTGTGTGTGTGTGTGTGAGAGTATATGGAACAGTTCATCTTGCATTACAAACAACAACGCTGGATGAGATGATGACTTCCCATCATCTCAGTCAAAGAAAACGAGAGGAGTAAAGAAAGAAGGGGGAGAGAGAGAGAATGATAAAGAGATATAGAGAGGAGAGAGAAAGTGATAGAGAGAGAGAGAGAGAGAGAGAGAGAGAGAGAGAGAGAGAGAGAGAGAGAGAGAGAATGAAGAAAGAGAGGGATAGAGAGAAATAGATTGAGAGAACAGGGATAAAAAGGAAGAAAGATAGAGGGCAAAAAGGCAAAACAGAGGGACAGAGAGGATGAAAGAAATAATGAGTAACTACAGAAGTTAGAAGTGTTCCCTGATATCCGTTCCTCTTCAATGGAGGACGTGTGTTGACAGGGGCATCTCTCTCTTCTGTACGGACGGGACGATGAATGGTGGGCACACAGAAACATTGACAGATAAGAAAGGAAGGATGGAAGGAAGTGAGGGAGGGAAGGAGGGAGGTGGGAGGAGTGAGAGAGGCAGGGAGGGAGAGGGAGAGAGGGAAGGAGGGAGGGAGGTAAAGAAGGAAGGAAGGAAGGAAGGAAGGAAGGAAGGAAGGAAGGAAGGAAGACGGCGAGATGGCACCTACCTACCCCTCTTTGGCAAGCTGTGGCCATCTTAACCTGTCTTGCTACAAACTACCCTCTAGTATTATAGTTACCGTTGGGCTACCAGCCTATACTTTAGTAGGCTACAATACTGGCCAGGCACACACCCAACCACTGCACTACAACACATTACTATTTACTATGTAGAAGTTAAGCTTTTATCCAAATAAACTTCCTATGAACTCAGATCATGGTCATTATTGGGCAGGTTGATGTCATCTTGCTCAAGGAGCTAGATGTGAATATAAGGGACGCTCTATCGACGATACACTGACTACCTCCATTGTAATGCCAACCAGTGTTAACTTGGTGTGTGTTAAGAGGTTCCTGAGAACCGCATAGCCAGATGCACCTTTTGCTTTCTGGGGACTGCTCTGATAGGACCGCCAACAGCCACACATTTCAGAGCATTTTATTTTTAAAGAAAAAATATGCACATCATGAAATATTAAAGTTACCAGAGGCTAGAAGTTTCACATCAAACATATCTCAACTCAGCCAACCATCCCTCATTATGACTCCTTCTGCTGTTTGTGTGTGAGTGTATATGTGTCTGTGTGTCTGCGTATGTGCATTTTACGTGCGTGTGTATATGTGTGTGTGTGTGTGTGTGTGTGTGTGTGTGTGTGTGTGTGTGTGTGTGTGTGTGTGTGTGCGTGTGTTTGTAACATATATTTCAATTGCATCTCATGCTGTGCTGGTTCCCACCTGAGCTCAGCCTGCTGCTCTTTGTATTTGTGAAGTTGTCATTAGATTTGACTCACTATAGGCCTACCCCGCATCATTATTACAATATTATGTATTTTTCTTCACCTTATTTTGGAACTGCATTTGCTCCTACAGCTTTCGAGGTTTTGATATCACAACATTATGACCTCCAGTTAATTCACACAAATCAGCAATTTTGTTTAATTGCCATAGGAACAGGTAGAGGGAGAAGGTCCAACAATCAGAAGATCACATGCGTATTAGCATGTGTTATGTGCTAATGGAACGTACATACGGGTCAGGGCTCAAGTTATCCAGCAGTTCTACTGCTAGGTAGCATGCAGTAAGACGCCTGCTTGCAGTTCACCCTGTTAGCATATTAGCGTGCTAACAGGCACAGATTGCCACCATGTGACGGTTCAATCATTTAGAATGGATTCTGAACTGCACTTAAAGTATGATACAAAACTACATTTTACAATAAAAAGATGAGGAAATAAAAAGGTATCAGCTTCAACTCATTCGGAATCCTATCAACGCAGCCACCAGGCAGTTCACGGTGAAGTCAAAAGAAGGCAGTCCTTTGAGTGTATTAGCAGGGGGATACCTGGATGATTTAGGTTATTATTATTATTACTTCACTTTCAAAGGAAATAACAATGCAGTTTCCCTCTCACATAGTGACTTCTGTTTGTTACAATAAATCCAAATAAACAATAAATCTTGAAAAAAATAAATCAATTAATATTGACAAGTTAGTGGCTTTTTTCTCTCTGCACTCAATGGGTAAATATTATTTTATGACATGACACAGAGATAGTTTACTTTGATTTAATGTTTGGATTGGAAATAAACACATGCACAGAAAATGATATGGCCCAACAGCAGTAACACACACACACACACACACACACACACAATCACACACACACACACACACACACACACACACACACATACATCAAATGGGCAAAGTTGCTATATGTGCGAAATGTGTGAAGGAGAAATGTGTGTAAGAAATCAAGAGATGGATTAAGAAACAACGAACATGAGGAGATTGACAGAGAGAGGAACGAGGGAGATGGGGTGAGTTAACGTTTGAGACAACACTCTTCTATGTTGGAAATGTTTTGTTCTTGTCTACTTCTCTCCACATCTCTCTCTCCCCCACCCTCTCTCTTTCTCTCTCGCTCCTTCTCTCCTGTCTTCCTCTCTCTCTCTCTCTCTCTCTCTCTCTCTCTCTCTCTCTCTCTCTCCCTCCCCTGGTTTGCACCTGCCTCCTCTGCCCGGTCATTGTGCCAGTGTAAGGAGGGGGCGGGAGGAGGGGGGAGTCAGAGGGGCAGGGGGTCGAAGGATTGGGAGAATGGGGGGGGGGGGGGGGGCACACATTCCCAAAAAAGGGCACACATTCTCCCTTCAACATGAATACGTCCCCCACTTCATTCTGGCCCGGTCCGGAGCGCCCGGCTTTGTTTTCTGGGACCCGGCAGAAATAATGGATGATCACCACTTGCCATTTGAAAAGTGAGCATCACAATACAGCCAGAGGAATGAGGATGTGAGGGGAGGAGAGGAGGAGAGGAGGAGGGGAGGAACAGAGGGGGAGGGAGGAGGAGAGAGGAAGGGAAGGGAAGAGGAGAGGAGAAGAGGATGGGAGGAGGAGAGGGGGGAGCGAGGAGGAGAGAGGAAGGGAAGGGAGGAAGAGAGGGCGAACAGAGGAGGAGAGAGGAAGGGAAGGGAAGAGAACAGAGGAAGGGAAGGGAGGAGGAGAGGAGGAGAGGACGGGAGGAGGAAAGGGGGAAGGGAGGAGGAGAGAGGAAGGGAAGGGAGGAGGATAGGGCGAACAGAGGAGGAGAGAGGAAGGGAAGGGAGGAGGAGAGGAGGAGAGGACGGGAGGAGGAGAGGGGGAAGGGAGGAAGAGAGATAAGGGAGGGAAAGAGGGTGACTGGAGGAGAAGAGAGGAAGGGAAATGCTTGTAAAGTCCCTAAGCATAGTACCATTTATCTTATCTCTAAGTACACACACCATCCTGGTCCTTCTTCCTGTCCTTACTTAAATGCAATACTAATTAAAAAAACTAAAAATTGCATGTCATTTATATTGTCCATTTTTGAACTGATGATGAATTGAACTGTATATAGGGTCCCGTATTAAGAATTCATGACAATGTTAATGTAGTAATAAATCGATCCTTGTAGAATGCATTGATTGAACCTTTTGGGGATTTCAGAATGCGAGTGGAAACTGTTTTTCAAACACAGAACTTGGTATCAGTTCTAGGGAGGTTCTGGTTAAGCATTGTTAGTATTTACACCGCTCGTGTGATACAGAAGAAGGGACAATGATCAACACTGTATTCATTCAGCACTAACAGTAACTTCATGCATATGTTTAGTGTACCCCCCCCCTCCCCCTCAACACACACACACAAACACACACACACACACACACGCACACACACACACACACACACACACGCACATATCAATGAAGTGAGGCTGAAAAAACAATTACAATTTCTCATTAAGGCACTCCTAATCCCTTTATGCGAATCACTGTTACACAAGTGCACACAATGAGGTGAGAGCGAGAGAACGGTGCAGAGGAGAAAGAGGGAGCGAGAGGGGAAAAATAAGGGAATATGTAGTGAAAATGCGGGGAGAATAATTACATATATCATGGAACCTTCCCTTTTATTACGGATGTCACTTCTGATGTCACTGGCCGGCTTTGGCGCTAATTTGAATTCAGACCTTTATCAGTCGCCGGCAGCAGATTGTGAGTGACAGCGCCACCAAACGCCTCGTGCCAGCCGTCCTATTGATTTCTCTAAATCCCCAACAATAGCATTTGCATGCTTGTTTCTGTTATAATACAGATATGCCGTTTCGCAAATTAAAGCGCGGCGGGCAGACCAGAGGTAACTAATTGTGTGCCTGTGTAATGAGTGCAGTTTCAATTTGAT
>NC_136935.1:20499169-20501669 GCF_949987615.1 Pollachius pollachius
CACACACAGACACACGCGGTACAACCACATGGCAAGGGACAAGGGCCTCCATATTGTTGCAGTCACTTGTAACTGTGACCTTTTGTCAAGAGGCGGTCTGAGAATCAGCGGAGATCCAGAGTTAAGTAGGAGCACATCCACACCGGGCGGAACACAAGATAAGTGTTGAGGCTGAGGGTGGGTGATAAAAAAGTATTTAAACATAATGTCATCCAAGAGATTGGGTAGCACAACAATTCTCCAAAATACTTTTAAATCTCAGTATTCATGATCAATGTTAACAGAAATAATAGTTAAGTATTTCTTTATCCATCCAACATTATGATTAGTGTTTTGTTATTATATCGACAAAAGTCTGTCTTTAAAATAACATACTGTTCAATGAGCCAATGGCATGTGTGTGTTTGTGTGTGTGTGTTTGTGTGTGTGTGTGTGTGTGGGGGGGGGGGGGGGGGGGGGGGGGGGGGTTGTGCTTCGGTGTTGACAGTGAGATGTGTTATTGTAGCGTCCCCTTCTTAAGGGCTGCAGGCTGCACACCGAATGTATCCTCCAGAAGGTTTACTGGCTGTTTCAGCAGCTGCCTCACCAACGACACGTTGTCCACACAGGCGAGCTGCATACAAATATACATGTTTATGTTTACCTTATGCTCCATGATGTCCTTCTTATACCGCCCACACACTGTTGAATGCTAGTAAGCTATACATATTTTTGGATTATGATATAATATATGTATACTATATATTATAGTATTTATACATAATAGAATATATGTATATAGGTATTCTATTATTTATACATAATATAATATATTTTATATTATATTTATATATGTATATTTCTTTAGGTGCTCAGACAATTATAACATGAAGGTGATTTCTTTCTGTCATTTTGAGAACAATTCAATTTAAATAAATTCATGAATTGTCTTTTTTAATTTAATTGACTAAATATAGAGGGATTATGAACTATGCCCCAAACATAATTATAGAGGGAATCTACAGTTTTGCAATATACAGTAATGCATATTTCCACATGCTTATCCAATCATTTTGAAAATAATAAAAATCGTTGCATTTATGGAAAGCTATAGCTCCTTCGTGCTTCAAAATAATAATTATAATATTATCTATAATAATAATAATCTTAACTTGGTTACAGGCTAGCTTGCACATATCCTTTGTACCGTTTCAAATACTTCCTGAGTGAACAACCCACTGTTGGAGTGTATCATTTAAAATACTCAGTGTATAAAATACTAAAATAAGGTGTACAATACTTGTTGGAGTAAACAGTATGTGTATTATATACAGTATAGTGTACAATACTTGAAGTATACAGTATGTGATTCATGTACAGTACGGTGTACAATACTTGTTGGAGAATGCAGTATGTGTATAATACATTTTTTTGTGTGAGACACTTTTGAGACTCACCCCTCCTTCTTCTCTCTCTTTCCTCTGTGCCTTTCTTTTTACTTTTTATTCCTCTTTCCTCTGTAACCTCTCTCTCTCTCCTTCATTGCTGTCACCCCTCTCTCTTTCTCACTTACTTCTCTCTCCTCCCCTCTCACCCTGTTATTTCTACCATCAACATCACCCTCTCCCTTTCAGTCTCCCATCCTCTCTGCCTGTCTCTCATTCTTCCACTCACTCTTTCTCTGTCAATACAACTCTATCCTTTCGCTCTCTCTCTCTCCCATTTCCCTCCCCTGTGGCTCTCTTCTTTTCCACTCCCTCTCGTACTTGCTGTCTCTCTCTCTCTCCCTTCTCTCTCTCCCTTCTCTCTCCCCCTTCTCTTTCCCCCTTTGACTCTTTTCCCTTCCACTCTCTCACACTTGCTGTCTCCCTTCTCTCTCCGACTTCCCTCTCCCCTTCTACTCTCTCTCTCTCTCCTTTCGCACTATGCTTCTCCCCCTTTTCTCTCCTGTCTCTGCTCCCCCCCCCCCCCCCCCCAATTAACCCCTACCCTCCCTCTCTCTCCCTCTCTCTCTCTTCCCTCGGTCCCACGGAGGCAGGCAGTGGTTAATTTAGTTGGTTCTAACTAATAGCGGCTAATCTGGGAGCGGGAGTCTGGGAGGATATTGGACAGTGTGGAGGTTAATCGCCGCCTGGCCGGTTGGCCCAGGAAGACAAGAGGAGGAGGAGGAGGAGGAGGAGGAGGAGGAGGAGGAGAGGGGGAGGGGGGGGCTTAATTCCACCGAAGGCAAATGGCATGCCGGTTTTTATCGGGGCCCCTGATAAGCGAGCGCTAATACACCAAGGAGAATGGATGCTCAAGGGCCCGGGTTCCCCTTATCAGCCAACTTTACAACAGGAGCCCTGGACTACCGGCGCCGCCATGTGCCGGCCACAATAACCACCTCATTTCCCCTCTCAAGCAGAACTATCACCGCCTCACCATCCATCCCCCCTCCCAGCTCCCCGTATGCCCCCCCACACAAGTACCACCACCACCTCATTCAGCTCTGCCTAGCACACACCCGCACCCACACACACAA
>NC_136935.1:20504169-20514169 GCF_949987615.1 Pollachius pollachius
TTTTTTAAACCCCTTATACACATACACGCACACAAAAGTACAGAGAAATATGATGTCATGTAATTCACCCATCCCATAACCCTAGAGGGGAACTACGTTCATGAAAGAAAGGTAGAACATAAAACAAGCGCACCTAGCACCAGTCACTTTGGTATCGATGCTGACAGAAACACTGCTGTGCGAGTTTCCCCTGCGCCCCCTGTGCCGTGGCTTAATTGCTCACAGGGTGATACGTACAGACTACAGACCCTTCCACTCATGTCTCCCTGTGATGGACACGAGGATACGGAGACAGAGGCATGGAGGGGCGGGGCCTAGGCCGGCCGCGTGCAACGCAGGGAGAGATGCACGATAACAAATTAATAATTGTCACCAACGCCCTATGGTCTACATGATCGCGCACACACACACACAGACACACACACACACACACACACACACACACACACACACACTGTACTGACAGACGCACGGACACAGGGTGGTGATGTGTAGTGTGTACGGCTGTCCTCTGCTGTGCTATGAGATTGGTTCCAGGTGTCAGTGAGAGGTAGAGAATGAAGAGGCGATGTCAGAGATAGCCGGAGTCTGAGCGGGGGATTTTCAAAGTGTTAGGATCACCCGTTACATTTCTAACACTCTGTCCGTACACACACACGCACAGACACACACTCATGCACACACACACAGACACACAAGCTCCCACAGATCAATACAGACTAGGACAATGACACTGACATGCTCGACGGGCCAAGAGGCTCTCCATCCCGCCTTCCTCTCCTCCTTTTACCTCCTCTTCTGCTCGGTGTCGTTCAGCACCACCACCTCCTCTTCTCCTTTACTTGGCGCGCAGCTACACACTCTCTCTTCAAACCCACGCTGGTACACACACCACTGCCCCCCCCCCCCCCCCCCCCCCCCCCACTTACCCTCCCATTCTCTGCCCGTGCGCTCCATGCCTCCCATGTCCTCCCTCCCGCCAATTGTTCCCCGTGAAACAATTGGCAGATGTAACATTTAATTACGGCACTATCTCCTCGGGCGCTGTCGAGGCGCCGAGCCGACCGCCACTCACAGCAAAGGAGGAGTTGCATTACAATTCGCCGAGAAGCGATTTATTATTCAGCGAGGAAAGGTGTGGAGGGGGGTGGGGGGGTTTAGTGGGAGCGGGGATGTGCGGGGGGGGGGGGGGGGGGGGGAGGTAATTTCTCGATAGTCTCTGCAAAAAGGTCAAATGCTTTTTAATGACTGTGTTTTCTGATAATGCAGAATGAAGCGAGGCTAGGTGGCGGTGGCGTTGGTGTGGTGTTGTGGTGTGTGTGTGTGTGTGTGTGTGTGTGTGTGTGTCTTGGGGGGGGGGAGGTCGGGGGATGGGCCAGGGGGTCTAGCAATAATAAACTTGCAGATTGATATCGTGTGGCGACTCTTTAATGGAGTCTTGTGGCTGAGGACTTAATTTGCGGCGGGGCTGGCCCAGCCCTCGTCTCGCCGTGGCAGCGGCGGCCTGTCAGCGGCGGAGATTTCTCCATCCCGCTTGGCCTGTCCGCGCTGTTTGCCATCGACTCGAGCCAATTTTAAGAGAGCAAATAAAGAGCGAACCATAAATGTTGCCGTTCACACATCATCCGGCTCTATTGGATGGTGATTAAAACAAGAGAGCGAGAGCGAGAGGGAGAGAGAATGGAAGAGAGGGGGGAGAGAGGGAGGGAGAGAGAGAGAGAGAGAGATGAGGAGTGGGAGGGAGGGAAAGAGAGAGGGAGGGAGAGAGGTAGGGAGGATGGGGGGGGAAGAGAGAGAAAGAGGAAGAGTGAGAGGGACGGACTGCAGACCTGCAGCAGGCCTTGAGGACCCTCTGCAGACTGTGAGGGGGTGGTCCGGTAGCTGGCCTCTGCCTACTCAGCGCAGCTCTTGGATCTGATATCTTTTTTTTTTTTTTTAGGTGCACTAAATACATAAATAAAGTAATGAGGTAATAAAGTTATAAAATAGGCCTAATAAATAATAATAATAATAATAATAATAATAATAATAATAATAATAATAATAATAATAATAATAATAATGCGAATTAAACCTCTTTTGTCTGATGTATTATTTTTGTATTTATTGTATTAGTGCCAATCGAAATGATGCATTTCTTGGAATAGTTAAAAGAATGTGCATACTCAACATATAAATCGTATTTATTACACATAGCCTACGTACAGTTTTTTTCAAATGTGGGCATAGGTTTTGTTTTCAGTGATACGATAGTATTAGCGCATTGCATCGCATCCCGCGATCCCTCAGATCCACACCCAAGTCCTCGGACACAAAAAGGCAGAATAATCTCCCGATGAACGACCCTGATGGTCTCGTCCTCCGGAGACACGGGGGCTTCACCGGTCTGAATACACCCATCGCTCTTTATGGAATAAGAGTTGAAGGGTTAACGCGACTATGTTTCTTCCTGCCAAAAGACTCGATAAAACACGGAGATATTTGCATAGATGTATCTTACAAACCGAGGAGGCCTCTGTGTCTGTTTTCAGTGTTGTGCATGCCTGCTGACGGTCTGTCGGTCCACCAGAACCCACCCAACGCCCCAAGGAGTCCTCTTAAATCATATTCATATTCAACTGTCCGAGCTAGAATGGCATTTTCCACTGGGGTTTGCATGCGGTTAAATCGGAAGGTGTTAAGTAAGAATTGTAAACAAATATGGGCTAAATATTTCCCCTCAAGCATAATGTTGTCCTTCTGTGTCCCAATTTCTTACTCGACTCTTATCATTTGCATTGCCGCTGAAAAATAGCCGTTTTACTTCCACGCTTGTGTTCCAGGCAATTATGACCTTGTTCACGGGGGTCCCCTTCTCTCCGGCCCCCTGTCTGAATCGGGCTGCATGTTATTAGCGGGACCTGACAAAGCCCCCCACGATCCAGAGGAACAATGAGGGAGCTGCTGCTCTGACTGAGTGACTGCAGGCTAAACACTTCATTTAGGGGCTACTTTGCGGACATTTAGATTAAAGAAATGAAATAAATAAAAGGAAAAATAAACCGAAAGGTGGATAATGGCAGGAGAAGTCAAATGTAAATTTAAATACAAATATTTGATGTAAAACTATGTATTTACCGGGCAGTCGTTCTGCTCTGAGACCTGAGTACTCAGAGGAGACACTGAACAGATAGATCATATATTAAAAGACATGTGAGGGATGGCGGTCCTTGCCACTTGATAATTGTGTTAATTCACCTCTATTCACCTCGGTTCAATACCCTGTCAGGACGGCGGAAGCCCGCGCGCCTCGTGTCATTATCAGCAGCAGCGCGTGACTTGTAACGCTTCCCTTCCGTCACGAGGACGGACGGATCGGGATTCATAACAGCGGGAAATCTGCGTTCAATCTGCCGAAGGATAGGGGCGCGCACGGCGATCCGCAGTGCGCGCGCTCGGTCATCCGAACTAATCACACGAGCGTCTCACTGAAAAGGCAATGAAACGAGTGTATTAGCGCGCCATTCAGCCAGCCTGTGTGCGTGCGTGCGCGTGTCTGTGTGTGTGTGCGCGCGCGTGTGTGCGCGCGTGCGTGTGCGTAGCTGTGTGTTGGGGACGTTTAATTTCAGACATTCTGACATCTTTAAATCGACACACGTGTGAGTTTTCCTGCAGACGTCGTGGGGCCCGGGGCCCCTATAGATAGAGAGTTGCATAATCCCCCAGCACAACGACTTCCGCCCTGAGCCGCCCTATCTCCCTGTAGGGGAGGGCCAATCTCCCCATTGTCAGGCCTCCCTTGGCCCCTCGCTCGGTCGGTAATTATTGATACCTTATTCCAATGGCGATGGGTTTCATTTGGATTTCATTCATCTGGAAATGACCTTAAAATGTGTCAAGGAGCCAACATTGTTAAAAACTAGCGTTGTGCGGAAATCTCATCATTTCGCCGTTCCTGACCAATAATTAATACACAGTTAAAATATCAATGTCCCACGAGGAATGAGCATAGTCATATTTCTCCACAAAATGAACTATAGGCCCTATATATGATAATGTCAGGGCTTTTATTAAAATAGTCTTTTGGTTTGTTAATGTGATTTATAGGTCTATTTTAACTTTCATTCCAGTAGCCTACAGTTGAATATCATAAGATTATGCGTTTGGGCAATATTCCAAAGCAAGCTTTCACAAATTTAAACAGCCAATTACACCGATAATGCAAGTTTGTACAATTCAACATGAAAAATATAGAACTCCTTTAATAAAACACATTAAGATGTTTGCCTTATTATGGAGAATGATACCACTATACTCACACACACACACACACCCACGCACACACACACACACACACACACACACACACACACACACACACACACACACACACACAAACACACACACACATACATATATAAGTAGTCTGTTACGTAAATATTATTTTAATTAACATTTCGCTGCATCATGTATTCCATAATGTTTGCAATCAGCAGTCACCGGCATACCTTAAAAATCACTTCATAAGGAGTAGGGATGCCCATGCTTTCCACACCAGAGCTAGTAATGCAGACTTGTACTTGCCTAAGTTCAAAACAAACATTCGTAAGTGTACTCTCAAATATAGTGGTGTGGTGAACTGGAATAAATTACCTTCGGAAATTAAGAGCATAGACAACTATCATTGTTTCAGAAAAAAGGTAAAATCCTGGCTCATAGTGAATTTAAATCCCTAGTGACACTAACATGCCTTCCTCCATGTGAGTTGTTGTTTGTTGGTGTTTGTCTATGCATTCACGTTGCACTTTAATATAGAAAGTAAGGGTTAGGGAAGATTCTTATATGTTTAGCCTCTCATAGTCTATTTTTTATGATGTTTAATGTTTTGTGGATATATGTCCTGTCTTGTAACATCAGGGACCATGATGGAAATAAGTGCTTGCACTTTGTCCTGTTTATCTTATATCCCTTCGATATGTCTTCATTCCAAATAAATCAAATCAAATCAAAACATTTCTTCGTGTAAGTTGTTAGAAGACGTCGATAAACAAAAACGTTAGCATGCTTTCCCGCATGACGCCCGCAAGCCATTGATAACAGTGTGTGGTTCCACCATGTTTGTTATGCAGAGTTGTAAACAGTGAAAGTTGATCTGGTATCTGTAGCTTGCAGCCATGCAGAGGCCATTCAAAAACACTTTTAATGAGGCTCCAGCATGCACGGGCCTCTGCTGCGGACCATTAATATTGCATTGTTCATATCATGGGCTCCTAGGTTACACCGAACATGCATTTTTCATTGCGATAATCCTTAATTATTTTTATGCACCCTTAATCTTTCATACAGTTTCAGGGTTTTGTTTAAATATTAAATGTCATGATGATGCGGCGTGTCTTTCAGGACTCTGTTTCCTGAGTAGTAGTAGCTGGGGGGGACGGAGGGGGGGGATTCTCTCCTCCTCTATATAAGCCTCCTTCCGAGTGTCTGACGAGGGCTGAGTGTTTAAATTCACATCAACGTTGACCTCATTCAAACTAATCCCCTGCCTGTTAATCTTCTGCTGCTGTAACTTATTTCTTCATATTCAAACTCGCAAAAAATGCATAATAGAAGGCTGCAGGAGAAATAAATAAACTGTTCTTCCAGTTTGGTCGTCATTTCTATTTCTTTTTTATTGTCTACCATGCCATTTTGAAAACTATTTAAAACTTTGAGGAAAACATAAATGCTGCAAAGCATGCACCAAGATTACCCAAATTGCCTTAAACTTAATATTTTCTGTGATCAAATTAAATAATTATAAACCGATGAATGGACCGACGGACGGGTTGGTGGACAGGCAGTCAGACAGACAGACAGCCAGACAGACAGACAGATGGCTGGTTTGTGGACAGACAGACAGACAGATGGCTGGATGAGTGGATGGACAGAGAGACAGGCAGACAGACAGACAGACAGACAGACAGACAGACAGACAGACAGACAGACAGACAGACAGACAGACAGACAGATAGATAGAAAGACAGACAGACGGATGGATAGAGGGTTGGACGGTTGATAGATGGAAAGGAATCACAGACAAATTAAGCTAAACTAGAGCAAAATTCAACATGTCTCCCTCCTAACCTCTGCTGAGGTGCAGATGTATTGAGATGTGGGGATGAGAATTATCCCTACAGCTGAACGGAGTTCAATCAAGCACCATGCTCACTTGCTCAATGGGATACAGTAATCCCATTGAGGACATTGCGAGGAATCAAAACAGGATACATCTCGGTATAACTAAAATACCTACAGTTTGGTGTGTGTGTGTGTGTGTGTGTGTGTATGTGTGTTGTACATGGGATGACTCTACATAATCTTGTTATGGTACATGGTGATTGATATGATGGGATGAGGTTAAGATGAAGAGTAGGTCACAGGACCTATACCTTTACTGCACATAATGACACAGAGGCGATAAACAAGAGACATTCATCATCTAAAGTTCTTTGAAGTGTATACAACAAAGGAGTTGATGCTACCACATGAATCAGAATGTAGAATATAGATTTAAAGGAAACGCTCAACCATAAGGGTACAATATCTAACCATTAATTAACATTAGTTAATGCAGTGAGAAGCATTAACTTACAATTAATCAACCAAGTGAATTATACATTATGTCAGTATAACACATCAAGTGTGCTTGGTTGTCCCCTAGAGATGCCCATGTGATGCTGCGGTCGGTTATGATCGGAGGAATTCGGCAGTGGAACCGCGTCGTCGCCAACCCACGTGCGGTCGAGCTACAAAGTCGGAAAAACATGGATGCTCACGCTTTGTTGGCTGAATATGTAATAACAACATTAAAGTTAATGAATTGTATGGGTTTAACAGAACTACTGTATTAGTATGCTAATTATTCTGCAAACATACTATGTTGAAAATCAAAAATCAGTCAAAAATGAGTTTTAAATTCATACAATCTAAGAAAATTACATTTATTCTCAACGCTTTACGATGTGGGCGGACATGTTGAAAGATGTTTGTGACTAGAAACTCCATGTTTTATACTTTTTTCACATGCAGGAAGTCGGAATTTCCGACTTCCGAGTTATAATCGACGGTAGCAATAGTTTAGCCTAACCCGTTTCTCCGCCATTGAGAATTGTTGCATTCACTCACCCTTGATAGACAAACAAAAAACGGCAAAACGACAGCCCAAACCAATCAGGAGAGTGATGCCATAATTGGTTAGATATAAGCCAGGACTGATCTGAAATTTAAATTTCCTCATACAGTGGCCGTGCCTTCCACTCAGAAACATATTCTCACACAGAACATTACTCATAGCTGACGGACGGCTGCGGCATTAAGAGATTATACTCAGATAATAGTAAATCATATCTGCTGCTTAACTATGAAAACACCAAGGGAGGAGGAGGAGGACTAGACAGTAGGAGGAGCACCAGACAGGAAGAGGAGGAGGAGGAGGAGGACCAGACAGGAGGAGGAGCACCAGACAGGAGGAGGAGCACCAGACAGGAGGAGGAGGAGGAGGAGGAGGACCAGACAGTAGGAGGAGCACCAGACAGGAAGAGGAGGAGGAGGAGGAGGACCAGACAGGAGGAGGAGCACCAGACAGGAGGAGGAGGAGCAGACAGGGAGGAGCACCGGACAGAAGGAGGAGGAGCACCAGACAGGAGGAGGAGCACCAGACAGGAGGAGGAGCAGACAGGAGGAGGAGAATCACTATACACGGAGGAGGAGGAGCACCAGACAGGAGGAGGAGGAGCACCAGACAGGAGGAGGAGGAGGAGGAGGAGGACAGACAGGAGGAGGAGTAGCACCACACAGGAGGAGGAGCAGACAGGAGGAGGAGGAGCACCAGACAGGAGGAGGAGGAGGAGGAGGAGGAGGAGGACAGACAGGAGGAGGAGTAGCACCACACAGGAGGAGGAGCAGACAGGAGGAGGAGGAGCACCAGACAGGAAGAGAAGCACCAGACTGGAGGGGGAGCAGAGAGAGGAGGAGGAGACATGGAGAAGTACCAGAGAGAGGAGCAGGAGCACCGGACAGGGAGGGGGAGGAGCACCAGACAGGAGGAGGAGCAGACAGAAGGAGGAACACCAGACAGGAGGAGGAGAAGCAGAGAGTAGACAGTAGGCCTACGTCAGTTAGTTAGTACACAAGCTGATTAATTTCTCCAAAAGCATGAGGACTAAAGTGATCAAACTCCTGAACACCACGGTCCCAACAATGGAGAGCCTTCCCACTCCTGATCTTAATTAATCCCAGCTCTCCGTTCCATCCCCCCCCCCCCCCCAGCCAATCACTCCAACACCACCTGGGTCATTGTTGAACACCTCTTCCTGATTCACTTACGCTCTGGTGTCAACTCACCTCTACTGGTGTCAACTCACCTCTACTCTCACGCATATGTTTGGGACCACCCAGAGAGAGAGAGAGAGAGAGAGAGAGAGAGAGAGAGAGTTTGTGTGCGTGTGTGTCTGAGCATGTGTGAATGTGTTTTATGATCAATTCTATATCATTGCAACAACAGCCCATCAAGGGCATTGACTTTAAAGTATAAAGAATAAACAATGTCATCATCCTGTCTTTTCCTTTCACTCAGAGATTTTCTTTTTGTCGTTGAATCTTTTGGGGAACATAGAGAGTGCAAAGTGATATTCATAAAGGAAAACATGAGAAGAGGAGTATGATGAGGAGTAGCTCCCCACACACCAAGAGCCTCTCTGGGGTCAACTCCTCCTGGTGTGTGGAGAGAATGGAGGATGGATGTGGTTGTTTGTGTGTGTGTGTGTGTGTGTGTGTGTGTGTGTGTGTGTGTGTGTGTGTGTGTGTGTGTGTGTGTGTGTGTGTGTGTGTGTGTGTGTGTGTGTGTGTGTGTGTGTGTTTGTCTGTGTGTATCTGGGCACCGTCACAGAGGAGACAATAATGCAGACAAAATGTGGACTCAAGACACAAGAACGGGAGGAGCAGAGGAGTATAAGGAGAGGAGTGTCTGCAGTGTTAATTAGCCAGCAAGTGCAGGGCCCTTCTGTGAAGAATGTTATACACACACACACACACACACACACACACACACACACACACACACACACACACACACATACTGAGGGGGATGCGTAGTGTAGGTAATTGGAGAGTTGTACTTGCAGAGAAAGCTGCTGATTTGATAGGAAGTGCTAACAGGACCTTTGTGAGCCATGTTTCCCTTTTCCAGGGAACTAGGAGAGAGAGAGACAGAGAGAGAGAGAGGGGGGGGGGAGAGGAAGAGAGAGAAAGACTTCCCGTTGAGACTTCAGTGTAAACAGATGAGAGAGAGAGAGAGAGATAGAGAGAAAGAGAGAGAGACTTCAGTGTAAACAGACGAGAGGGAGACATAGAGAGCGAGAGAGACATAGAGAGTGAGAGAGAGAGAGAGAGAGAGAGAGAGAGAGAGAGAGAGTGAGAGAGAGAGAGAGCGAGAGAGAGAGAGAGAGAGAGAGAGAGAGAGAGAGAGAGAGAGAGAGAGAGATGAGACCACAGTTGGAAGCGACTCTAGAAAGAGAGAGAGAGATACAGGACCCTAGTGGGAACAGACCTCAGCTCTACCTGAGTAGGCACCAACAGTGGTAATGAACCTCTTCACTTGGCCGTTCACCCAAGAGAAAAAAGACGTGTATAGAGAAAGGGGGAATGAGAGCGAGTAAGGTGGTGGGTGAAGGGTGTCGGGTGGATTGTGGGGAGGGGGTGGGCAGCAGGAGAATAGCAGGTGGGACAAAAGGTCTAGTTGCAGGAGGAGGAGGAGGTGGAGGAGGTGGGCTTTATTAGTGGTCTTCTTGGGGGCCCATTTACACTGTCTCTCACTTGGCCAATGGTGCACTTATCACAAGTGTACCCATCCAGCTCGCCAATAGAGGCAAGCCGGCGCAGTGCCAGTGTTTACCATGAAGGATCTGTCATTTGCAGATCTACCATATGTGGCAGATCAATAGAGCCCCTCCTCAACGCGGCGTGTGGCCAAACCGAGAGT
>NC_136935.1:20516669-20544169 GCF_949987615.1 Pollachius pollachius
GGAATTATTATTATTATTTAAGTTGTTTTTTTCTTATGTGAGATGAAGTCAAAGGCTTCGATGAAACGTTGGAAGCGCTTGCAGGTAAAGTTAGGGAATGAGTTGTGTGCTGATTTCTTGAGCTATATATGACGTTCCACTATCCAGCTTCAGAATTATCTGACAATGATAGCTTTTGTTGTCTCCCTCCTTCATTTGACTGCAGAAATAGTAAAGGCAGAAGCTGGCAGGGAGAGCAGTATGGGGACTGAAGGAATGGGAGGTTTGGAGAGCTATATTCATATTTTACTTAGCATTCCCTTTAAGTGTAAACATATCCCTATAGGCACTCATCAAAGGCACACAACAGATTAACCTACAGCTGTTGTTTTCAAATATAATTTAATGTTTAATACTTGCTCAATGCTAACACATGTTCTGCATGCTCTTTGGTATATTTATGTATTTTATGATTTGGGGGGTTTTGTTTTGTATGTTATGCTTCTTCAGATGTATTTCAAATGCAGTCTCAGGTTCCTGCACAGGTTGACATTATAACAACATCCATTCCTATATACAAACTCATACCTTCAGAAATAAGGAGAGCATAAACATGATCTCACTATATAATAAAAGTCCTTAAAAAAAATAGAGTCTTCTAAACTATTTGGGGTGCATATACATCCAAAAAGTGATGTAGGGCCAGCCAATAGCCAGCCATCGAGCAAGGTACATTCATTAATGCTATCATTGTCATCCTATATCATCATCCTATAACATGAGCTGTCTTAGATCTATTTAGTGGCAGTCACCTGAACACCCTGCGAGCACCGTATGGACAGAGGACAGCGTACTGAGAGGCAGCGGGAGGCCACGAGCACCTTATTGTGATATATGTCATCTTCAGTGGGGAGCAATGGTAATGGCCGTATAGTGAAATGCCACAGCAATCATGTGGCTGTCAGAGAGGTAATTTGACGGCTGACGTGTGTGCTATAGGCCGGGGATACATAGGTAATTGTGGATTGTGTGACACCTGTGGGGTCGCATTGAAAAGGCTGGTAAATGTGAGCTCAGCGAGATACCAACGTTTCTGCAGATAAGAGCGGAAAGGTAGAGCAGGCAGGACGAAACTCTGCAGTACAGACTGACCACGGACAGACAAATAGACATTCAGACATGCCATAAAACGAGCGTGACAGCAGAAGGAAAGAAAGACACGACTAACTAGGACTGAAAAGAGAAAGACACATAACGGATACATGGACAGAGAGACATGGCCAACCAACACAAGCATGCCACAAGACACAAGACAGGCAGAAAACAGACAGACGGACAGGTCACCTTACCATGTTGTTATGGTTATGGTTATATGGGGCAGAGTGGACATGGAACATATAGGAAGCCTCTAAACTAGAAACTATCAGCAGCAGGGGTAGGCTAGTGCTGGCTTAAAGGTTGATTTAGCTGTAATGATAGCTGAGCAACACCCCTAGGAGCCAAATGAGATCGGAAAGAGGTGGCTTTTTAGCAGAATCATCTTCCCTGATTACAGACAGTTCAACGGATAGGCATTTAGTAAGAGAATGGATAGCGTTAATCCGTGCAGGATTTTTAGGTTTATATACTTGCACCTTCAAATCTGACCTGGCATTAATTGGAAGTCAATAAAGCAAGGAATAGGAGTAAAGTGGTTGAATTGTATAGCAGCAGGTTCTGCACAAGCTGGATTTTCGTAGTGGAGTTCAGTCAACAAAAGAACACTGCATTAGTGTAATCTAGTCAAGACAATATAAATGCATGGATGAGTGCATCTGCATCTCCTGGAAAACATTGGTCGGATTTTAGCAAGATGAAAGAATGGAGATCTGGTAAGAGGTGTTCCATTTTGATCAAAAGAATGCTTGGACAAAACACCAAGATTTTGACACAGGAACTTTGGGAGTTAGCAGAGCCCTCAAAACACAGTGTGACGTCTTCAAATTCTGTGCTTCTGGTCCAATGATATCAGCTCTGTCTTCCCCGTGTTAAGCTGCATGCAGCTTTGAGACATTCATCTTTTAATTGCAATCAGGGAAGATTAAATCTTCTCAATCTGGGAAGAGTCGTTTGATCCAATAGGAATGTATATTTCAGCATTTGTCAGGGAAAGTTAATTCCGTAACTGCGAATAATATTGCAGAGAAGAGAAATTTAGATTGCAAAGAGCAGTGGACCAAGGATTGTCCCTTGGGGAAAACCAAAACAGGTTGTAGTGGTTTGAGTTTGATCTTCACAAAGAAGGAATTGGGTTCTAATTGTTAGATACGATTGAAACCAGAGAAGGATGCCACAAAGCCTTGGATGCCCCATAGTGTTTGAGACACTCAAGAAGAATGCTATGGTCAATTCTGTTGAAGGCAGAACTAAGGTAAAGCAGATCCAGGAGGGAGCTTGCATTACTGGCCTTGGTGATGAGAAGAAGTTTACCACTCTAAACGCTGACTGAAAGGTTCAAATAAGTTGCTTGTCAGTTTGTTGATGGTTTGGTTAAGTACAATTATTTCCAGTACTTTGGAAAGGAAAGGAAGGTTAGAGACGAGCCAATAGCTGCAGAACTCTTCAGGCTCGAGGCCAGGCTTCTTGAATAGAGGTTTTACCATAGCAGTTTTAAAATTATAAGGAACTAGATAGAAACTGACAAGTTCACGATGTGGAGCACAGCAGATCAACCCTTGAGTACTTTAAGAACCTTTGTAGGGAGAGGATCTAGCATACAGGTAGTGGTTTTGGACGCCTGTGTTAGTACATCCAAGGAGATTTGCAGGAAGGTTGCAAGGTTGCAAGGTTGGAAGGTTGGAAAGTAAGAAAAACATGGTTTGAATATGAAAAAAGATCAGCTGCAAATGCAGAAGTTCATCCATGAAAAGTGAGCAGAGCACACTCACTTTCAGCCATGGTGGTGATAGGTAAGAAGCATTAACCTGCAATGTTTTTTGATTGTTTAATATGAACTGAGAAGCAGAAGGCACCGGAAAATCTGACATCAATTTTGATTCTTGAGACATAGTTGTCTGGGGCAGCTCTAACGGTAGATATAGGTCTGGTTTGAACCATGAATATCGGATAGTGGTCCGATATTCATGAATTCCCACCCAGTAGGGTGAAGGCCGTCTATCATCAGCACCTAGGTCCTGTTCTAAACTATATTGAGCCAACAAATGGTTTATTGACATTACATTACTATCACGCTCATCATTACAACACATTCTACTGGCGAAATCACAAGGCACACCTATGTTGCTTTTTGTGCCCTCTGATTAACATATCCTACTATCATTGGTGCAGGCGTGAATTATAATCCGGTCAAAACTACATGTTGGTAGCAACCGAAGATTTCCTTCAATGTCAGGAGCCCTTGCCCCTGGTAAGCAAAAAAAAGTGAGTTGGCCGGTGTGATCCAACATTATGCTTAACAGATCTGCTTAGCACTAGGGTTTTTCCCCCCAAACAAGACTTGCAAGGGGGGCTCTCCGAAAACAGTGCTGGACCTTCCATATGACATCGACTTCTCTCTAGGATAGCTGTCTAATCTGCAGGAGTCACAGGAGCAAGAGGATCAGGAGTCCATGATAACGTTGTTGGATGCAGGAACAGCTCCAAGTGGTGACAAATACAAATACCATACAGGTCGCTTAAACAACAATCTGTTTTACATTAGAGATTGCAAGACAACAAATCTGATAATAAATGAATTCCCTGAGGGAGATTTGACAAAAGTTGTAGCAGATAGAGGCAGAGCAACCTGGTAACGAAACCAAAACAAACAATACCAGCTAGTCAGGGTTATTGTTAGGGTCCAAAAGGGAGAGACAGAACGCTAGATTCACAGACAGACAGACAGTCATACAGACAGAATGACAAACAGACAGACAGACAGATGTAAAAACAGACATGCCGACAGATGGACAGACAGTCAGACAGACAGGCAAACAGATGGACAGAAATTCCTGCAGGCGACAGACTGGGAGGCAGAGAGAGGTTTCCCGGCAGGACGCTTTGAGTGACAGGCAGACAGACAGGTGGGTTGCAGCTCAGTCAGTCCCATTCTGGCGCAGGGGTGTTGCCGCCACAGAGGAAGTTGTCAGTCCCCTGTCGCCGGCGTGACAAGCCCCTCTCGCCGGGGAAATGGCGCCAAGGGCTCAGAAAGCATGTCATCTCCTGTTCTTTATTCTCTTCCCACTCTCCCCGACGCGTCGCGCTCGATAAAGGAGCACAGCCCGGGGAACAATAGAAACCACGGACTAGAACAGGGACGGAGAGAGAGGAATACACAGAGAGAGGGAGGGATGGAGAGAGGGAGGGATGGAGAGAGGGAGGGAGAGAGGGGGAGAGAGAGCGAGGGAGTGAATGAGAGAGAGAGAGAGAGAGCAGGAGAGGGTGTGTGATGGGGCGTTTTGACATCTGAATCACATTTCCATCGCCTCAGACATGGGAGAAGAAAGGAAGAAAGAAAGAAAAAAAGAAGCAGAGATTAGAGAGGCGGGAAGGAGAAGCGTCACTTGAATGTGTATTTTAACTCCACTGTATTTGCCCAGCGTCTGAGGAAAAGAGAGAACCTTCTAAACTGCTTTCACAGCTTGCGGTGCACGGGGATGTCGCCTTGGTAGAGGAACTCACAGACAAACGATCAAACTTGCCTGATTTACCAAGCATCACAAGTTCAAACTGTTTCATCCTTTATTCTGTGGATAACTTTTGTAAACATTGTTGTAAATATGAAGTATGTTGTTTATCTGACATAAACATATCCACACTAATTAAAATGAACAAACAGAAAATTTTCACTCATTTATTTTGTATTTTTTAACAAGTCTGTGTTAAGGTTATTATCCTTCTATCTTAAATACCAGCTACACTATGACCTCAATGTATTTTCCAGGATCTGCTGTACATCCTGCTGTACACACACACACACACACACACACACACACACACACACACACACACACACACACACACACACACACACACACACACACACACACACACACACACACACACTCGCAGCGCTCTGATCTTCAAGAGTCTAAAGTTGTCAATCACCTGCCTCTGAAAATCAGAGCTGGGGAATTCTTACATTCACACACTCACATATACACAGGAACACACATATGAGCACACACACAGACACACACACACAAACACACACACACACACACACAGACACAGACACAGACACACACACACACACACACACACACACATGCTATCCATCACGTCCCCCTCTCACTCCCCTGCTCCTCTATCTTTCTCTTCCTCTTCACTCCCCTTCAGCCATTTCACTATTTGAGAGTAATTTCATGTGCCAGCGTAGCGCATAATATACTTTTAATGGACAACTAATTCTCTGCCATTACTTCGTCAACATGATTACGGGATCTGCCGCCTGCAATCCTGAGGAGTTGGGCCCAGGCTTTTTAAATATACACAAGACATTAATGTGTCTCTATTCAGCTTTACATCAGGAGATGTCATCCATTTACATAATGCCACCATTGAGGTCTGTGACAACCCCACTCTCTTCCACTCTCCCTCTCCTCCCCCCTCTCTCCCGCTTCCACTCTCTCCCTCTCTCTCCTCCCTCTCCCCCTCTCGTCCTCTATGTCTCTTTCATTCCCTCTCTCTCACTTCCCCTCTCCCTCTCTCTCCCTCTCTCTCCTCCCTCTCCCTCTCTCTCCCTCTCTCTCCCCTCTCTCTCTTGCTCCAGCTGTTTTTCAACATGATTTATTTTCACAAAGAGCCTTGGTGTGCTGCTTCTCTTTCTCCTATCTCTCCCTATGTATTTTGCTGTCTCTCTCTCTATCCCTACCCCTATCTCTCTTACTCTGTCTCTCTCCCTCCCTCAAGTCTCTCTCTCTCTCTCTCTCTCTCTCTATCTCTCTCTATCTCTCCCCCTATCTCTCTTACTCTGTCTCTCTCCCTTCCGCTATGTCTCTCTGTCTCTCTCCCTGTCTCTCTCTCTCTCTCTCTCTCTCTCTCTCTCTCTCTCTCTCTCTCTCTCTTTCTCTCTCTATCTTTCTCTATCTCTCCCCCTATCTCTCTTACTCTGTCTCTCTCCCTTCCGCTATCTCTCTCTCTCTCTCTCTCCCTGTCTCTGACTCTCTCTCTCTCTCTCTCTCTCTCACTCTCTCTCTCTCTTCCTCTATGTCTCTCTCCCTCTCTTTCTCTCTCTCTCCCTCTGTGTGTCTCTTTCTCAGCCGTTTTTGGCATGAATGACTGCACTTTCCTAGCGATCACACAGAGAACGGTGCGGAGATGGAGAGACATGCAGAGAGTTATCAGGGAGCGAGAGAGAGAGAGAGAGAGAGAGAGAGAGAGAGGGAGGAGATATGGATAAGGCGAGGTTGGTTTTGCTAAAAGGGGTTTGAATGGGGAAACTTGCCTTTCCATCACCTGTACAAAGATGGGATATCGGAGGATAAAATGGGATGAGTGTATAATTTGACCACTTAAATGGCGAGTTCATCAGGCCTGTCTCCTCCGGCTGTCACCGCCGCACACGCCATATGCAAATCAGTTCCCCTGCCAATGCCTCCATTCTTCTCTCGCTCTCTGGCTCTGGCGGAGACATGAGTTTGTCGAGTTTAACACAAATGTTGAGATGCATATTGCTCTCCCTATAAAGTAAAAACAATCTGACATTTAAGCTATTGTGCCAGTGGTTCTCTCTCTCTGCAGTGGTCTTTATGGCGGTCTGTTTGATCTGGATTAGAGAACTGCTTTCAGCCTGTATTAATGGCCGGTGTGTGTGTGTGTGTGTGTGTGTGTGTGTGTGTGTGTGTGTGTGTGTGTGTGTGTGTGTGTGTGTGTGTGTGTGTGTGTGTGTGTGTGTGTGTGTGTGTGTGTGTGTGTGTGTGTGTGTGTGTGGTTGTGTGTCAAAACAACAAAAGCCAAAAGCACAGAGCCTGTTTGTCTCGCTGTACCACAGCCGGTTAATTGACCACCAATTCTCATTTTAAAAGTAATGGCAGACGAAAGCTCTTTAAAATAAGGTGGGGAGTTGGGATTATATCCAGCTCTTAAAATGAAGATGGATTTCTTCCTAAAATGAGAATACTGTGCTGATTATACCTGCAGCCTCAGGGATGTGTAATATTTGGATGGTTATCTTGACGGAAATTATAGATTTATTTTTTACTTTTAAGATTCAAGATTCAAAGTGTTTATTGTCATATGCACAATAAGAAACATGTTCTCAGTCCTACAATGAAATTCTTCCTTTGTTTTCCACAGACAGAATGCCAAGAAAGAAATATAAAAAATATGCAATATACAATATACAAATTAAATAGAAAAAAAGCAGCAACAATATACAATATGCAATTTAAAAGGCAAATAGAAGAACAGCAACTAGATAAAATAATCAATTTAAGTTAAAATAAAACGGAATGGTGCAAATCCAAGAAAGTGTGCCGTAGTGCATAAGCAAAATGTAAACAGTAGTGGCAGTCCTGAGGTAGAATAATAACAATAACAACAGACTCCTATCTGTTGTTAAGGAGTCTGAGGGCAGTGGGGAAGAAAGAGTTCTTTAGTCTGATTGTTTTGAACTTCATACTTCTGAGATGTTTAAGAGTTTTACAATGTTCTGTTTTGATAATTTGGTTATTCTTAGCATATAACTTCTTAACACCTAAAAAGACGCACACACACAGACACACACACACAGACACACACACACACACACACACACACACACAGACACACACACACACACACACACACACACACACACACACACACACACACACACACACACACACACACACACACATGTACATACACACACTGTCACTCAGCCACCCACACATGTACGCAGACAAACACCTCCCAAACCAAACAGTACCCAGGATGACCCTGTGACAGAGGAAGCATTCTGCTGGGGACAGGAAGTCCAGCATCCGAGCTGTGTGATAATAAGGGGTCTCTGTGGGGCCGGGGGTCCTCAGGTACCTCCTGGCCACGGTACAGAGCTGATTCGTGCGCTGTTTGTACAGCGAGGTCATTGCTTCATCAAAGCCCAGAGCTGTTATCGTCTGAGCGCCGGGCATTTCCTCCCAGCTGCCTTTCATGTGCCGGGCGGAGGGCCGCTATCGGTCACTGCGGACCAAATACAGGAAGTAGTCTTCCATGTTATTCAACGTCATTCTGGCTGTTCACGGCCTGCTTTATAAGACCGCCTCCACAGCAATGCAAGGTGCTTAATGTGTTTTTAATATATCCAAATACACTAGAGTTATTGGATACACTCCCACACAAACAAGTGCACACACACAAACTAGAGTTATTGGATACACTCACACACACACGCACACACACACACACACATACACACACACACACACACACAAACACAAACACACAAACACACACACACACACACACACACGCAGTGAACTTGACACAAAATATTACGATGATATCTTATTTTATAGTAGAGCTATAGCTATTCTGAGCATTTAAAGTGATTACATTTTTATTTTAACAATTCAATGAATGCCATATTAAAAAAACATAGTTCTTGTCTTTAACAACACATATTCCATGTGTTACGTGCATATGATGAATTAGAAAGTGACAGTGAATGACACATAATAGAGAATATGCTGAATAAATAAACTGGATGGGCCGCTCTTTGTTTTGAAGCACTGTCAAAAACGTATGACATGTAAACAAAGCATGACAACGGGAAACGTGGATTAGGCACTTGACAAACCCTCAACACAGCATCTCCTGTTCTATCCCATTCTATTTATTTAACACCTTTGTGCAACGGCACACTTTTATAGGTACACACAATGCCAGGAATTTAGCCATTATTCATTGAAGTATCATGTAACTTGTTTTCCGGCATGTGAAATGGCTTTTTGACACGAACAAGCTAGCTCCTCGACCAGGAGCGATGAAAGAGTCTGAGCTGGAGCTTTCATCCAAGCAGTAATTGTCTGTAATGGGAAGACATTTAATAGCTGGGAGGAGGAAGGCCATATACGGGCGTCACAGTGAAAGACTACTTTTCTTTGGAAAATGGACGGAAATGCTTCAGTGTGTACTACTCGGCGTAGTGTGTGTGTGTGTGTGAGTGTGTGTGTATGTATGTGTGTATGTGTGTGGGTGTGTGTGTGAGTGTGTATTTGTGTGTGTGTGTGTGTGTGTGTGTGTGTGTGTGTGTGTGTGTGTGTGTGCGTGCGTGTGTGCGTGCGTGCGTGTGTGTGTGTGTGTGTGTGTGTGTGTGTGTGTTTGCTCGTTCAACACCTGTGGGGCTGTTGCCTTTGAGGCTTTAAGGTGACAGGTGTGTACCGAGATGCTCAGGACCAAAGAAGTGTGTGTTTTGTGTGTGTGTGTGTGTGTGAGCCTGTGTGTGTGTGTGTGAGCCTGTGTGTGTGTGTGTGTGTGTGTGTGTGTGTGTGTGTGTGTGTGTGTGTGTGTGTGCGGTAATTTGGCCTGTAATTTAGAGCATTGCTACTGCCACCATTATTGATAGTACTGATTATAGGTACTCCCTATGGAGAAACACTAACACTAACACACACACATGCATGCAAGCACACACGCATGCGCAGACACACACACACACACACACACACTCACACCCCTGACAACCATTACGGCAGCATGCCCTCGGTTGTTGACCATTTAGGGATCTCAAGGCCTGGCGTGGGCCACAAGTGTGGCCATTAGACGCCAAACCGCCAGTTAAAAAAAGGCTCGACAAAGTCAGGGGAGAGAAGTCCTTCGCCACGCCGTGTCGGTCCGCCGTCCAGACATCGCCGCAGCATTTACCAAACACTACTGATAGCTTTCTCCAAGCGCCTTCCTGCTAGACCTTTCCACTTCTCTGCCATTCAGGACCATTTTTCTCCTGCAAGCAGAGGAGAAAATGGTTCGGAGAAAAAGAGTCATGTGTCACAACGATTGTGGAATGTCAGAATAAAAAAATATAATTAATATACTGTCATTTGTACTTACAAAGAAATTCAATTAAGAAATGTATATTTCTGTGAACTAAATGTACTAGATTAATATGCTAAATAAGCATGCATTAGGAAATGCTTTCCAAAACGTTCCTGCCATTAAAACACTACCATGGTGTTATTTATCCAGTCAAAGACACAATGTGTCTTCTGTATGATGCATGGCGTGACAAATTTCATATATGGCAATTCTTTTTTTGTCTGCAAAATGGAATTGTTAGTGTCCTCTAACAAAACCGCTGTGATAATAGCTTTAGGAGGTGTCATCTTTCCCTCAGAGTTGGCATCTATAAGCATAAGACGTTGACAGGTAAAAACACACACCATATACAATAACAGATATTTCAATGAATACCTAAACAGTGCCATTAGAAAGAAGCGAAGGGCCAGCCTATGCAGAGCAGAGTGGAGCAGAAAAATGATATAGCTATTACCACGCCTCAACACCTGGGATTGCATTTACATTGCAATTCCCCCACAGACTCAAACCCAAATAGAAAATAGTTTCCCTCATGCTCTTTCAGTGGATGTTGACATTAGCAATATAGTTTAGAGAAAGGCCTCTTTGTGAACAAAACTAAGAGAAAACAAAACAAACAAAACATCTAATGAATCGTTGATCCCCATCTCCCTTCTCCTGTATCCTTCCTCCACCCTCTTACACTCTCATCCTCTCCATCCCTCCACTCCTCCACCCTTACTCCTCCCTCCTTCACTCTCATCCTCTCCGTCTCTCGCCTCCTGCATCCTTTTCAACCTCTTCTCAGTGAGTCTCGCTCTCTTCCCCTCTCTCCCAAGCTTGAATAGGTTTGCCAGCAGCTACAGATTTCTCTGTGTTTCCTGTTGTCAATAGCGATGGCATTATCAATTAGTGCAGCAGTGGGAGCCCAATTAACAGCATCAAACAGCTAATTAATAGAGCAGTGTGAGTTAGCAGCTCACAACAGTACGCTGCATGACACTGCACAGCTACAGTCACACTATCGACTGCCGGTGAAGGACGCGGGTGTACTGTAGCCTTGGATTTTCACACACTTATCTGGCTGCTACTATGGTAGAAAATAATGAAGGTTTAAAAGGATATTTTCCAAATGTTGAAATATATTAGTGGAAAGAAATGAACCAGCAGGGGGGGGGGGGGGCAGGCTCCAGACCTTGTTCCATTGTTATTCAACAGCTCAGAGGATCAGAGTCAATGTCATCGGTCTATCTCTCAGTTCACTTGGATACAAGTATAAGTAAGGTTAACTTAAAGCATGAATTATACAAGAATATAAGGTAAATATATTTACAATGGAGCCAAATGTTAAACACTATTGATATTACCTGGCTTTCCTTGGTCAACAAGCGCTTGCGTTCTGAAGGACATTTACATGTGTTCCTCATTCACGTGTTACAAAAGATGTACCCCCAGCCACCTCATTTAAGTATAAGTGGCCCCTCAAAGACGGCTGGCTCAAGTCAAGGCAGAGGAAACGCCTTCCTATGGTTTCTCGTCTGTGATTTTAGAATGTGTATTCTGTAGGCTTCAAATTAGAGTTAAATTAACTAATCAATACCCCGGTTAAAATCAGACACTGTCAGCTTTAGGATTATGACTGTATGCCACAGACAAATAAAGTGGCATTGTTAACTAGTACAAATGCATATTTTACTGTTTAAATTGATATTGCTTTCCATTGGTCATCTCTTAAACCCATTTGGTAAATCATGGTGATTTAAGATCAGGTTAATAAACAAGGCGATGAATGGATTTTAATGAAAGACCTCAATTTATATGACTAATGTATAATATGTAACTTCATGTAACTAATGTTTAATATGTAACCCTTTTGTACGTAATGCTTGAATTACTGTATGGAATGTATTTTGGACATTGTGGGCGTGAACGTCAAGGGCCCGTAGTTTAGAGCATTGTGATTGGCCAAGGACATTTTAGGGGAGACCACACAATTAGGATATAATGCGGTGCTCCAAGACTGTTCGCGAGTTCTTTGCAAACAAACTCAGGTGATGTTGTTACTCTCTGCAGTGACAACAAAGCCTTGATCATTTAACCCTAGTCCTTTTCGACCTCTCGCAATTTGTATTAGAGTATTAGACTGTGGGTTTTATCCACAACACTACGCGCACAAATGCACATGTGTGTTACAAACACCATTACATGCAAGAGCACATACATGCAGACAGGGAAAGCACATAAACACATAAAACATAAAACTACACACAAATCACAATTAGTTGCAGACTATTGCAGGCATTAACACTTGTACGGTAAAATACAGGCACATATGTAAAAATGAAACAATGAAACATGATTGAATGAATAGATCTATGGAGAGATTCCTCATAAAGCATGACATAAAAAATAAGCAAACAAGCAACCTGTAACATGAAGACACTTGGAATGTCCATATTTTGTATATCATCCCAGTATCACGCTATTTCATGTTCAGGCTCACAAAAATGTATATATTGAATCGTGTCCCGGAGCACGATTGAAGGGGCGGGGGGAGGTGGGGGATTGTTGTTTGATGTTTGGTATACGTCAAAACAACAATCCGATTTTCCAGATTTTCAGATTTTTGCAGCAGACCTCCTCAAAAACTGAAATAACCTTGTCCCTTAAACCCTGCCTCATATCAGAATTTAGTAACTACATTGGTCCACTGCGGATTTTAGAATAACTGCTCTAAACATGTGACATGCCTATGTTTTTTGGCCTATTCTCTTTAATGGGCCTGCGTCCACGTCACGTGACTGTCATGGGTGCTATGTTGGTTGCCATCGACTGCCCCCCTCCACCTCCCACAGTTATCATATATATCCGTACGCACCTGTTTACAGCCTATTGCCATTATTTTATTTTATGTAACGTGTACGCATATATCCTGTATTTAATACATGAACATGTTATATGAACACAATATTCTGAACAACCCCCGAACATATTGATTCTAGATTCCTGTGATTGGAGCGGGACGCTGTGATGAGGAACATTAATGTACACAATGTATGCACCGTTGACGTTGCAAACGACTTCATGAGATCCGTGTAAAGTGTCATTCACAGAAACATATGAAGATGTATCACCTTAATAGTGCACATTTTAGTAATTTACTCCCTTAAAGATATTTGATTTAGCCGCTATATAGCCCTATAGCCACTCCAAACCACAGCTATATATAAAAATAGAAAAAAAAGAAAATAATCTAGAGGCCCATTAAGCTCTCTCTCTCTCTCTCTCTCTCTCTCTCTCTCTCTCTCTCTCTCTCTCTCTCTCTCTCTCTCTCTCTCTCTCGCGCGCTCTCTCTCTCTCTCGCGCTCTCTCTCTCTCACACATGCACACCCACAGACAAACAAACACACAAACACACACAAATAAGTATTTGAAAGGGGGTTGTGTCCCAAAATCCGTGTCAGAGAATTGATCTTAATAATCCCTCAGAGCCTTTGAGCAGAGAGCATGAGTGTGGCGGACTCAGAGACAGTATGGCTACAGCCAGCGCTACCTAAAGGGCTAGCAGACGCTACCTGGAGTGCTAGCAGAGGCTCCCTTAAGGCCTAGCCGAAGCTATAAAGGGCTAGCCGACGCTACCTAAAAGGATGGCCAACGCTATAAATGGCTAGCAGAAGCTAGTTAAAGGGCTAGCCGACACTATAAAGGGCTAGCAGACGCTACCTAAAAGGGGGGTCATCCCTATGTTCCCCAGGTCCTATGTTCCCCGGGTGCAAAGGGTTAGGGTCAGGTTTAGGGTTATGGATTAGGGTTAGGGTTAGGGTTAACCCTAACCCTAACCCTAACCATAACCAATCGGAGGAGAGACATTCTAACCGATCGCAGACGAATCAGAGGCGAAAAAGGTGGTACTTGCCCCTGCCATCCTACGAAAAAAAGATTTGCTCACAGGGTCCCGGTCACATACAAAGCGGGGAACATAGGACCTGGGGAACATAGGACCCGGGGAACATAGATACGCTCCCCCTAAAAGGCTAGAAGACACTACCTAAAGGGCTAGCAGACACTCTCCCCCCCTCTCCCCCACCCCAAATCCTCTGGCTGGTGAGGTGGCCGCACTCACTCCATTATTCACTCACTCACTGTGATGAAGGACAACACAGGGGTATTAAATTGGGGTGAAAAATAAAGTCTTCCCCCCCCTGGATATTCCAGGTGGCTAACAGGTGTACATAACAACTTTGCATTGACTTTTGCATTGTACTCCTATAAAATGCCTATTTACACACACAAAAAGACACACATCCACACACACACAGACATACATACACACACCAAACCACTGGCTCCCGGTAGTTACGGGGAACACTTCACATCCAGCCGATCTAAAAGAGCACAGGGCTGCCTCAGCTTAAGGTTAATTGCAGCTGTCCTTGTACACATATGGAAAGGTAAGTGTTTACCACTCGTTCTCTTCGCTTTGTGAGTGCGTGTGTGTGTGTGTGTGTGTGTGTGTGCGTGTGTGCGTGTGCGTGTGTGTGTGTGTGTGTGTGTGTGTGTGCGAGAGAGAATGTGTGTGTGCGTACTTGCGTGCTAACCCTTAGCCAACCTCGGTATTAAATCAGAGTCATCTTTTGTGGTGGGATTAGGTTGGGGCATAATCTGTGTACATTTCTCCCAACAGAGCCGCCTTGAGTGGCTGTGAGTACGTGGCCCTCGAGGCGACCAGGAGCTCAGTCTCAGGAGGCGGTGGGCCAGACAACAGGTGCAGGGGGGCAGACGGAGGAGGCACGGCGTTGGGCTTCAGTCAGCACAGGGCAGACAGAGAGGAGGCACGGCGTCGGGGCTTCAGTCAGCACAGGGCAGACAGAGAGGAGGCACGGCGTCGGGGCTTCAATTCAATTCAATTCAATTTTATTTGTACAGCCCTTAATCACCATTACAGTCTCAAAGGGCTTAACAGGTCAAATATTTATGACACCCCCCTTACCCAAGCCCCCACAAGGGCAAGAAAAAACTCCCTTGAAATTAGCAAGGAAGAAATCTTGAGAAGAAACGCATAGTGGGGGATCCGTTCTTCCAGGGATGGTCAGGAGTGCAATGGGTAGCATAATTGACATACAGGTAAATACATGCACATCATGTTAAAATGGTGATGTGGTGCTGGCCGGTTGACCATGAGGAGAGTCCAGGCATCCAGTCCAGTCACCGCAACATGCTAGAACAGACAGAATAGTGAATTAGAACGGAACAGTACATAGTGGGAATGTATACTGCATTAACAAAACACAAACAAAGAGGGACATTGCTAAGACCTGAACCCCCCCCCCCCCCCCCCGTATCTAAATGTTCTTTGGAGGTTTTCCTCTCTCAATCAAGAACATCTTTGGTGGCTGGTTGGTTTCACTTTGGTCCATATTTTTAGCACAAAAGAAAAGCATAAATTTAAAAAAAAAAGAGCAAATTGCAAATGTAGCAGAGGTGTATTTTGGGGGAAATTCTCTACCCATTATATTTTGTCCGTCCCAACACAGCTGTGTGCTTTGGGCTTTAGAGACGGGAATAACAGGAGCGTGATAGACACTGTGGACTGTACTCCACCTTAAGGACTCCCTTGTGATGGTGTATTCATGTTTCGGCGGTGTCATGGTGGTTGTGTTGCTCATAGCGCGTATAGCGCTTTGAATCAGACACATATTCTGGATCTAGTGAGATGTTTTTGAAACCGTGTGTTAATGAGGGAAGGCATTTCTATGAATACACACAAAGAAAAGAAAAGAGCACATCTTAGAAGGTAAATGAAATACAATCACTGTTGGTTGGCATTGACAAGAGGAGACTCGGTCTGCGTGGCTGCAACTCACAGAGGCAGTCTGGGGGATTTACTGGCTGACCAACCAACACTGGAAACTGCAGGGCAGGGAAAAGCTTATTGTTTGAAGGGACAGCAAGTGAGAGAGTGTGAGCGAGTAGGGGAGAGGAGAGAAGTGAGACTGTGAGAGTGTGAGCAAGTAGGAGAGAGGACAGAAAGATAGTCCAAGACAGTGAGCTATAGAAAGAGAGTATGAGGGAGACACAGAGTGAGTGAGGGAAATAGTGTGAGAGAGTATAAGAGTGTGAAAGAGAGACAGCGAAAAAGAGATAGAGAGAAAGAACAGAGTGTGAGAGAGAAACACACAGAGCAAGAGAGAGTACGAGAGAGAGAGAGAGAAAGAGAGAGAGAGAGAGAGAGAGAGAGAGAGAGAGAGAGAGAGAGAGAGAGAGAGTGTGTGAGTGATTGAGTGAGCGAGTGGGTAAGAGAGAGAGGGCAGGTGCTAAAGGCCAGTTGATGGCTAACCCTGTTGGCATGAAACAGCATGTGTAAACAATCAACATTGGTAGGAAGCACTTGCCTTGGGAATAAACATCTCACACACTTTCTGGTGCACATTTCCTCTCTCTGGCTCTCGCTCTCTTCTCTCTCTGTCTCCCATCCATCTGACCTAATCAGTGGTTGCTTGAGTGCTTTTGTCAACAGCACAACCCCCCTTAATTAACAGCCTATTAGTATAAGCTGTGTGTAAATTGCAATGCACTGTGGTGATGATGAGAGTGTGTGCATGTGTGTGTGTGTGTGTATGCATGCATTTGTATTTGTGCGTTTGTATGTGCACGCATCTGTGTGTTTGACTATGCAAGTCCTTATGTGCATACATTTAAAAGTGAGTGAGTGAGTCTGTGTGTGTATATGTGTGTGTGTGTCTGCCTGTCTGTATGTCCTTCTGTCTTTGTGTGTGTGTGTGTGTGTGTGTGTGTGTGTTTGTCTGTGTGTGTATGTGTGCGTTTCTTTATGAGTGTGTTTGCATGAGCGTGTGTTTGAATGTGTGTGTCTATGTGTGTCTGTGTGAGTGTCCGTGTGTGGGCGGGGGTCTTCTCTTGATCTAATGTCTAGCCAGTAGTCCTTGAGTAAGTCAATCTTCTATCCGGATTGCCATTTATAATGGGTCTGATGGAGAGAAAACTACAAGCTGCCTGTAGAAAACACACACAGACACAAACACACTGATATCTTTCATCATAAATTGTATTTATAGCCATTCACAAATAAATCAAACAGACACGCCATACATAACATCACCACTATCACATTTGCTGTTGCGTTTGAGTAGCATAAACCAATACATTTCACTTCTACAATTTTCCAAATCCTCTGTAGTGTAATGGAAAACATTGTCCTCAAGCCCGTTTCAGGTGTGTGTGTGTTTGTGTGTGTGTGTGTGTGTGTGTGTGTGTGTGTGTGTGTGTGTGTGTGTGTGTGTGTGTGTGTGTGTGTGTGTGTGTGTGTGTGTGTGTGTGTGTGTGTGTGTGGAGGGTAAGTAGCCTCTACTAATACACATCCTTAATACTGAATGGCTTTCTAAAAAGAAGAAAAATGCTCTCAGGGGCTTTAGCGCATTCCACTTCAGGGACACAAACACACGCAGCAGAAAGGCACTCTGCTGGGAGATGGGAGGGGGGGGCACCTTTGAATATGAGAGAAAATGTAGTCTGCATGCAAGTTGACAAGCGACCATTTAATCTTACGCATGGACATTAGGCATCTTCAACAGCAGTCGGGCTCCGTGGCTCAAACTCATGGGCAGGTCACGCACACGCTGAACTCACTGTCAACCCGATCCTTAACTTGGCCTGATGGATGCTGAGAACCCGCTCACTCGGCTGGTCAATACGTCTGCCATTTAATGTCTGCTTCACCCCCAGCCCTCTGCTCTCCCTGTCCCACCCTTCTCCTCTCCCTGTTCACCCCTCGTCTCTCCCTGTCTCACCCCTCTCCTCTGCCTGTCTCAATCCTCTCCTCCCTTTTTAACTTCTCTCCTCTCCCTCTTCCACTCCTCTCCCTCTCTCACACCGCTCAATTGACCTTTCTCAACCCCTCCTTTGGTCGTCTCTCCCCTTTCATTCCCTGTCTCATTCCTCTCCTCTCCCTGTCTCACTTCTTCCCTGTCCCTCTCATCTCCTGTCTTTGTCTTACTCCTTTCCTCTCCCTCTCTTACTCCTCTCCCTGTCTCACTCCTTCCTCTCCCTCTCTCAAGCCTGTCAATCTCCCTGTCTCACTCCTCTCATTTCCCTGTATCACTCCTTTCCTCTCCTCTCCCTCTCTCATTCCTCTCCTCTGCCTGTCTCACTCCTCTCTTGTCCCTGTCTCACCAGCCAACATAGATTGTTTACTTTGTTTGAAGCTCATGATGTGATGTAGAACTTTATGGAGATATTAAATAGGTTTATTCCCCAACTCTTCAAAAGTTGTGCCTGCCAACATATTGTGAGGGTTAATACTAAATCTGACATCATAGTTATAGTTATAATGCTACTTATGAACACACAATCTCATGATGATCAGCCCTTGCTAACCCAGCATAATTATTTCTAAAAGCTAATTTTGGCAGAAAGCAGAGATATTTTTTTTCTAATTTCTCTGATGGACTATTAGATGTTGGTAAATATTGGGGGACATTGTGGAAAGGTAAGGTGTGCAAACTAAGGTTTTCTTGCAAACAGTGCCAACCCAAAACAATTAATAGTGTGTAACATTGGGGTCACATTGTGTACGGATATAAAAAAATTGTCTCAAAACATACAAACATATGGTTAATACGTTAATGGCAAAATTGTGAACTTGCTTTAACTAGGGCCACCATCTGTGTCTATACTGAAATTTGTTTTTGTGCAAAGTAGTGTATTTATTTATTTATTTATCAAAAGCAGTTACAATCGCATGAAAGTCTGAGGCAAGGTTTCTCCACCAGAGAACCAGTGGAAAAACAACAAGAGAGAGAGGAAGAGGAGGGTGAGCAGGAAGGGAGGAAATCTAGAGACAAGTGACTCCACTCCCGGTAATGGGTGGACAATAAGAAAAAAGGCTCCCTCTGAAATGACCTGGGGGGGGAGGGGGGGGCGGGAGACAGGGTTGAAAGGTTTTAAGAGGTGGAGGGGGTGGGGGGTTGCCACAATTAATGTAGGTTCTTGTGATGTGAGAACGTCCACTCATGTATCCAACGTCACTCTTTCCTATGCGCTTACTCGTAGATATGTTCATTAGTTAGTGTGTGTGTATGTGATTGTGTGTGTGTGTGTGTGTGTGTGTGTGTGTGTGTGTGTGTGTGTAAGTTGGTGAGTGTGTGTGTGTATGTGTGTGTGTGTGTGTGTGTGTGTAGTATGGACCTGTACACAGGTCAAACGGTCAGGGTTTTCGTGTCATTGGGGCCCCATCTTGCATGTGCTATCTGCGTCTGTATATCACAAGTCCCGCAAACACGCGAGGGAGTGAGTGACTTAGTGAGTGAGTGAGTGAGTGAGTAAGTGAGTGAGTGAGTAAGTGAGTGAGTGAGTGAGTGAGTGAGTGAGTGAG
Source organism: Pollachius pollachius (assembly GCF_949987615.1). NCBI lineage: Eukaryota > Metazoa > Chordata > Actinopteri > Gadiformes > Gadidae > Pollachius > Pollachius pollachius. Next base: position 20,536,012 of record NC_136935.1, read on the forward strand.
TGAGTGAGTGAGTAAGTGAGTGAGTGAGTGAGCGAGTGTGTGTGTGTTTGTGTGTTGCTGACAACTAGCCCTGACCTATAGGATGCCAGCTAGCTGGCCAGAGGTTCTCAACACCACGCACACAGACACACTGGACCATGGTCCTATCAGAACCTCAAGTCTAGTGGACAGTTGGATAGTGTGTTCTTCAAGTTGTGCAGAGAAGTTAAATCATGTTTCCTCTCTGTCCCTCCTAATTCAAATTCTATTAAATTTAGATTTATTTGCAAAAACTTTGTGCCAAAGCATAGAAATAAACCAAAATATATATGTAAATACATTAGTAAATGATGGATGAAACAAATACATATATACACATTGATGACATTCAATACATTCTCTCTCCGGTTTACAATCTAAATAAACATTTACATTTAAACATCAACTTCAAATAGTTTCAATTTCAACAATGTTGGTTACAAATTTTACAGACTTGCAGCACACTTCAAACAAACACACCTGTTCACTCGCTCTCTCCCGCCGGCTCCCTCTCTCTCTCCCTCCATCTTGACGCGGTGTACTGAGCCTAATCATGGATAATTGGGTGGGAGGGGTAGTAGGCTGTCCCTGCCTTTGTGTGCAAAGGGCAAGTGGTCAAGTTAATGGGCCCCTTGTGTCGAGCATGGAGCTCTCTCTCTCTCACTCTCTCTCTTTCTGCTCACTCGGCTGGTCAATCTGTCTGCCTCTTAATGTCTGACTGCCCCACCCCCAACCCTCTCCTCTCTCTGTCTCACTCCCCTCCTCTCCCTGTCTCACCCCTCGCCTCTCCGTGTCTCACCCCTCTTCTCTCCGTGTCTCACCCGTCTCCTCTCCGTGTCTCACCCGTCCCTCCAACCTCTCCTCTCCGTGTCTCACCCCTCCCTCCACCCTCTCCTCTCCCTGTCTTACCCCTCTCCTCTCTGTGTCTCACCCCTCCCTCCACCCTCTCCTCTCCCTGTCTTACCCCTCTCCTCTCTGTGTCTAACCCCTCCCTCCACCCTCTCCTCTCCGTGTCTCACCCCTCTCCTCTCCGTGTTTCACCCCTCTCCTCTCATGTCTAACCCCTCCCTCCACCCTCTCCTCTCCCTGTCTCACCCCTCTCCTCTCCGTGTCTCACCCCTCTCCTCTCCGTGTCTCACCCCTCCCTCCACCCTCTCCTTTCCCTTTCTCACCCTTCGCCTCTTCGTGTCTCACCCCTCTCCTCTGTGTCTCACCCCACCCTCCACCCTCTCCTTTCCCTTTCTCACCCTTCGCCTCTCCCTGTCTCACCCCTCACCTCTCCGTGTCTCAACCCTCTCGTCTCTGTGTCTCACCACTCTCTCCTCCCTCTCCTCTCCCCGTCTCAAGACTCTTTACTCCCTTTTCTCTCCCTGTCTCTCTCCTCTAAATTAGTTTGGTCACGGTTTGTACTATTTTGAGGTTGCTTTCTTTCTTTCTGAAAATATCAAAAGATAGATCCAGGGTCTTGTCTCCCACCTCAGCTCACTCTCTCCTTCTCTCTCTTTCTACCTCTCCCTCTCTCCGTCCCTCCCTTTCCCCCACTCTGTGTCTCTCCCCTTCCCTCCCTTTCTCCCCCTCTCTATAAGTACCTTCCTTTCTCACAATCTCTCCTTCCATCCCTTTTCCTCCTCTCTAGCCCTCTCTCTTGCCCTCTCTGTGTGTGTATGTGTGTGTGTGTGTGGGTGTGTGTGTGTGTGTGTGTGTGTGTGTGTGTGTGTGTGTGTGTGTGTGTGTGTGCGTGCGTGCGTGCGTGTTTGAGTGTGTGTGTGTGTGTGTTTATACTTTTGTTTGTGTGGTACCAGCTCAGTCTGTAGTAGGCCATTGTGTTTAAGCACAGGGTGCAGCTGATCTGTTGCTGAGGAAAACTTTATTCCATTCCTGATCTTGTGGCCAACCAGGGGCTGAACAAATTGAGAGGGAGGATTAATGGAGGGGAGAATAAATGTGTCTTTGTTTCCAATAACAACAGCCCTGTTTACAAGCGAGCAATATCTGGAGTCAAGATTTGATTTCCTTCCTCTAGAGTCCCAAATTGTTTATATGACAGACACGCTCACGTCAGTCTCAGCCTGTTTAGACGTACGCCTGGTCTGATTACCAATATCCAGGTTTCACGTTGGCACAAAATCCGTTGCACAATCTTAGAGAATAGGCAAAGACACCGTGGTGTACCAGTGTACATTGCTTTGGATAACGTTGGGAATCGTGTTTTAAATTCCAGGCAACCTAGAATTGTGTTGTTTTTGCTTTAAACATCTTAGTATGTCTTCTATGATCCTAATCTCTGCCGTTTTTTCACTGTTGCTAATAATTGCTTGATTCAAAAAATAAATGGGACTATGAAGTCATGAAAAAGTGAAGCAGACACGAAAAGGGACCACTCACACCGCCGTGTGTTAGTGTTTGTTAGTGTGTGTTAGTATGTGGTTACTATGGAGCTCTTTCTGTGGAGGGGATGGTGTTGGTCCCGGCCCTGGGAGGGCTAGGCTCCTGGGACACTTATAGTGGAATGCCAGAGTGGGTGGGTGTTCTTCTCGTAATTTTTTTTACCTTTGGCCTGACCCTGGTCTGTTATTCAGTCAAACCAAGTCTTACTCTGAAATCTACTTACGTACAATCTCAACTCTCCTCGACCCAAATCTTTTAGATAACACTAAACTACACTTCCGGTAGTAACATGTTTCTCTCTTCAGCTCCCACTCGTGTTTCCACCATTCCCTTCCTGCAACAACTCAACAAAAGACTTCTTCTCGAGGGGGACTTGGTGGGACACAGGGACAAACAGTCCGGATCAAGCCAGAGGTAAAGAAAGAAGTAGTATATCTGTGTTAGAATATAATCTGAGCCTGTCAGTGGCCAGAACAAGCATTTAGAGGACGTACATTGACAGGAACTACTGCCTCAAGGGATTACATTGCAGACCATTTATCGCAGATTACGGCTGCAGCTTTTTCGCTCAATACCGGACCAATCTCAAGAACTGTTGTCAGCATTAGTCCCTTGGACACAAATGATCAGAGAATAGGTCCAGGCTGAAAAATCCCAAAGTTTTCTTTTAGCCTTTGATAGTAGAATTACAAGGGCTGGGAATCGTAGAGTCATTACAAAAACAGAAGGCCCACCACAGCGATGTTTTAGAGACATGTACGCATTACATTTGCCTGGCTTCATATTGGTGGACAGGAGACATAAGAGCTATGGCGGAGAATGGGACTGGACAACACTTCTACTAAAGACTCTGTAGACCAGAAAACGACCTTGTACACAACCTTGTTTGCATCGTGATCTCACAACTGTCCTAAAAGTTGCGATTTGAAGAGGGATTTGAAATGCTTGTGTTGACAAGGCCAATGATCAACAATCAACATTAAGATAAATAATATAAACACAATAGAACAATTTAACATAAAGCTATTTTATTCATCAAATTCAACTCATATTCGACACAAATTGACACTTGACCCCCTTGAGAAAATACTTTAGTTTCATTTGTTTTAACAATGAAAGGATAGTTTGAGATACAAGACATATCTAGGAATCAATCATACACGAAAGTATTCAAGGGTTGCCTTTTTAACTTTTTAGGGCGCTGTAAAGAAATACCTTGTGTTCACAGCAGAAGTGGTTACAACTGATATGTTAAAATAAACTCCTTATGGTCACAGCAGTATTCAAAGTCTGGTGAAACAGTGCTTAGCTGCCAAGGGAAATGGTGTAGATAGGGCTGATTACAGTTAAACACACAACAGTGATGTCTCTGTGTCAAAATAACAGCAATGTCACTGAAACACACATCAGTGATGTCCCTGTAACACACAGCAGTGATGTCACTGTAGCACACAGCAGTGATGTCACTGAAACACACAGCAGTGATGTCACTGAAACATACAGCAGTGATGGGACGAAGAAAATGTCTCCATTGTTGCCTTTTCCCACCTACTTACTAGGGGACATACGTTTTCCACAATATAATCGAATTGAACAAACTAAAGATTGTGAAAGGTCATAATTAGGACGAGTGTCAATAGCAAACAGTCGAGATGTTGAAAAAAACTGGGATTCCAGTCACGTGATTGGTTATGATGTCACTAAAGACAAGAATGACATCACAGCACAGTCTCAATGGTCATGGCTTTCTATGATTCATATTATTTCATAGACATGAAAGGTGTCCATTCAGTCAATCTGTCATGTACAGACAGATGTCAAACATGAACCTTTTTAAAGGGCTGTACAAAATAAACATGTATTTTGTTCATAAAGCTTAAATGTGTGTAATTAATACTGCAAAGCATTCCATCCCATGTCCATACCATCTAATGACCCTGAAGAGTTGTCTCATTAATACCATCTGAGGGTAGCACTCGATCTAGACAGACCACAATAGATCCTTTACGTTGTATCAATGCCTGTCATGTGAATAATTAAGCAAAGAGCTCATCATCACAGCATTAGTTCGTCAGTTGATAGCCAACAAAGATAGAGTTGCCATGGCTCCCACAAGCAGCGGCTTCCCGTTGTGTGAAGGCAGCCATACCCGATGGGTTGGTGCTAGACCCCGCTGTGTGAAGGCACCCATTCATGGATCAGTTGGTGATATACTTGGTGCTATGAAACAATAACATTTGCAGATAAATGCTTCAATTAAGGCAATGGAGCTTTGGTTTGGGTTAAGGCCAGAAGAATACTGCGATGTTGGTTCTGCTTAATCTGTGTACTACCCAATAGTATTCCTGTCTTGTGTTGGTTTGTTGTCTGGCGCTGAAATCGGCAACTGAGAAACAATTGCTCTGTGACTAGAACAAGTTTTACTTTTTAATGAAGAACTGTTTTGATAAGATATAATGCATTTGATTTAGTATGAATAAAGTGTGCTTCATGCCATGTGAGGTACTATACTGGCTGTGAGGCTTACAAATGAACCCAGTTCAGAAACACGGAGACAATACTGAAGTCCGATGAGTCAGTCAGAGCAGAGGACTGCTGTGAACAGGAATGATGTGAGCGACAACACGCTCCAGAGTTGTGTACAGGTTTAGCGTTCGGTTTCATGTCCACACAGTATAAGGGTCCCTTGTCATCACATTTATATACTGCCATTACACTTTGTGCATTTTGTGTCTGCTCCTGTCACTCTTACACACACTGGTACGCACACACACACACACACGCAAACACACGCACAACACACTACTCTAATCTACTGCTCTGTTGAAACTAAAGAGCATTTATAGCACTGACCTCTGACTAAACGAAGAGAATGGCCAAATATAGAATAAAAACAGGGGGTACGGAAAGTGGCAAGGGAAGAGTGTAAGGGAAGAGAAAGCAAATGGGCCCTCAGCATCGCGTTAGCTTGTGTAGTTGGCCTGTGGAGAGCACAGTGGCACAGGGTAAACACTGACTATAGCCCTGCTCCGGACTGTCAGCCAGGCTGACTGATGGCCTGGCTAACTGCCTCAATTAGCAGGTAATAGAGTGTCTTGCAATGGAATTGACTTTGCTGTCTGGGGTGACTGACTGATTGCCACCTGACTGAATGACTGGGTCTCAGGCTGAGTGACTAGAACAGGGACTGTTGGACTGTCGCTGGCTGACTAGGGCGGTGCTGACTGGCTCTGAGGCTGGTTGACTAGAGCGCTCAGGCTGGAGGACTAGAGCTCTCAGGCTGGTTGACTAGTGCTCTCAGGCTGGGTGACTAGAGCTCTCAGGCTGGAGGACTAGAGCTCTCAGGCTGGAGGACTAGGGCTCTCAGGCTGGAGGACTAGAGCTCTCAGGCTGGGTGATGAGCTCTCAGGCTGGAGGACTAGAGCTCTCAGGCTGGAGGACTAGAGCTCTCAGGCTGGGTGATGAGCTTTCAGGCTGGAGGACTAGAGCTCTCAGGCTGGAGGACTAGAGCTCTCAGGGTGGTTGACTAGAGCTCTCAGGCTGGGTGACGAGAGCTCTCAGGCTGGGTGATGAGCTCTCAGGCTGGGTGATGAGCTCTCAGGTTGGGTGACTAGAGCTCTCAGGCTGGAGGACTAGAGCTCTCAGGATGGTTGACTAGCGCTCTCAGGCTGGAGGACTAGAGCTCTCAGGCTGGAGGACTAGAGCTCTCAGGCTGGAGGACTAGAGCTCTCAGGCTGGAGTACTAGAGCTCTCAGGCTGGAGGACTAGCGCTCTCAGGCTGGAGTACTAGAGCTCTCAGGCTGGAGGACTAGCACTCTCAGGCTGGAGGACTAGCGCTCTCAGGCTGGAGGACTAGAGCGCTCAGGCTGCGTGACTAGAGCAGAGCTAACTGAAGCTCTCAAGCGGGATAACTAGAGCTCTCCGGCTCGAGGATGAGAGTTTTCAGGCTGGTTGATTAGATCTCTCAGGCTGGCTGACTAGAGCTCTCAGGCTGGGTGAATAGAGCTCTCAGGCTGGGTGACTAGAGCTCTCAGGCTAGCTGACTAGAGCTCTCAGGCTAGCTGACTAAAGCAGGGTGATTCGAGTGCTCAAGCTGAATGCCTAGAGCTCTAAGGCTGGATTGGGTAGGGCCAATGATTCTGGGACACTGGCCTTCAGCTGTCAAAACAACCAGCTTGTTCAACTCCGACACACAGGAGTACTAAAATAGCCTACACACACACCATCTCACACATTATATATTTGTAAATTAATTCACCCTTTCCATTTCCCACTGTGGCAATATGGTGCAAAACCTGGGTATAAAATGTATACATTTTGCTTCTAATACTGTGGGACTGCACTGCTGAGGAATCCATTGGATTCTTTTCCATTTCCTGAAATACACTCCATACAACTCGCTCAATATGGACCAACAAGCACACAAAGGGTGAACTGAGGGTCTCTGGAGGGCTGTCGCCTGGAGCCAAAGCAAAGTCTGCTTTACTGAGCGTGGCCCGAGGGGGGGGGCAGAGGTCCCCGTGTCAGGGTGAGCAGGATGGGGTAGTGGATGTTGTCATCGTATGCATCCTTTCCTTCTCCCTGCATCTGAAACACACACACACACACACACACACACGGGTCAGGATGTTTACCAGCTCAAAAACAACCGGGTTAGGGTTAGGGGTTGGTAAGTGATATTCAACCAGCTCATATTTTCACATTGCACATCAGGCAAATACAAGGCGTTTGTTGTATATTAATCTTCACCATCTTGTCAATGTTACTAATACAATAGCGTAATTCAGACAACCTGAATTACGTTGATGTTGAAATGTTGTTGCTGCCAGCACTTGGGTAGTAGTTATTATACATTACTATAGTGCGAATTTGGCATAACTAAAATGTAAATAAACTGGAGACATCTGGTTTAATCCTAAAATGTTTAAATCACTGTTTTGGAAGTGTATCCTGCTAGCTCTACTCAACAGTAATCTCAAAAGTAATAAGCAACAAAATAACAGCAACTGTGTGGCCAATGGAGCTACAAATATAGACTGTATATAATAGAGGTTCAACAGATTTTACATATGTGTACATTGGTGAAAATGACTTTTTTTCAAACCAAAACAACTGCCTACAAACCGAATAGTCAAGTAATACAATAACACAAATGGAGTGTGTTTTAAGACATTTCATGTGAGAAAAAAGAAAGATTGTGTAAACACACACACACACACACACACACACACACACACACACACACACACACACACACACACACACACACACACACACCAGTTGTGGAGCAGAGGTGATTGGCCATGGTCTCTTCAGAGGGAATTATAAAGAAGGGATTTACTAAGACAGGTGAGGTTCTGTCGATGCAGAGGAGCAGGTGTGTGTGTGAGTAGAACTGTGTTCTTAACGAGCTTATGTTGAAGTTCATAAAATCAAACTATAATCAACTGCATATATATAAATAACTATAAACTACTATCTACTATAACAGCATCTACTGGTGATTTAAAAACATGCATAGGATGAAATAGAGCTTTCCAGAAGGAGTAGTGAACCCCAAATCCCTTTTAACGTGGTTAGATATTTTATATGATCGTCAACATAGTCATTTATGCCAAATTGTCACTTATACTAAAATAATGCCGTCACTAAGAAAACACTGGAGACAATTCCCTATTTCTATCTCCGGCCACCAGTTTGAGAATGTTGTGCTCTGTGCTGGCAAGGTCTGTGGGACTGGGAGCTCTGTCTG
>NC_136935.1:20549169-20579169 GCF_949987615.1 Pollachius pollachius
GGGGGTTTAGAGAGAGTAGGGAGTAGAGGGTTTAGAGAGAGTAGGGAGTAGAGGGTTTAGAGAGAGTAGGGGGTGTAGTGAGAGTAGGGAGTAGGGGGTTTAGAGAGAGTAGGGAGTAGAGGGTTTAGAGAGAGTAGGGGGTGTAGTGAGAGTAGGGAGTAGGGGGTTTAGAGAGAGTAGGGAGTAGAGGGTTTAGAGAGAGTAGGGGGTGGGGGGTTTAGGCCCCGTCCACACAGAGCAGATTTTTTGGTGAAACTGCATAAGTCTTGTGCGTTTGGTCAAACCGTCCAGACGGATCCGGTGGATCCGGTTCCCGAAACTGCACCTTTCTGAAACCATGTCCCAGGGTTGTTTCAAATAAAACCGGACCATTGCGGTTTTGTGTAAGGATTGGTGTGGACGCCTAAAACGCCAACACTGACGTCATCGCCCCACCCCTCGACCCTCTAGCCTTAGTGATTGGCTAGCCCGCGGCGTCTCAAAATGACAACCACAATGATGGCGGACTACATGCTTGTGATGATTTTGCAGCAGACCATGTCCCTTGTTGGTTTGCTAGTGCAATATTTAATGTTGCTCCGCTACCAAAAAAAGCTAAAAAGGATTACGGACAGACACATACACCAAATCTATTTAGATCCACCATTTAAGCGCTACGAGGAGGTACTCGGACTGTATGTTTGTTAACACCGCGCAGGCTTTATGCACATGCTCGCCTCTTCTTCTTTTTTTGGCTGGAGCTCTGTAGCAGAAGCAGTACCCCTTATGGGCCTGGAATGTGTACTACAGTGTTTCTACAGCTCGATGCGGTTTTGCAATGAATCCGTCTTTACGGAGACATTCCTGAACCGCATCAAAGGGAAATGGATCGTTTTCGCCCGTGTGGACGGGGCCTTAGAGAGAGTAGGGAGGTAAATATGAGGGGTGGTGTTATATGATGATATAAGGTGTGTTGTTGAAGTAGTGCAAATGTGCTCTAAGACCCATTCTGTCACGTGGTCATAACCTTCAGGCTACAGAATCTGGGTTCATTCAGGCTCTGCAGCCGCATAGATTATTCCCAGACTACTTGTCTCATCTCTCCTTATGCAGCAAGTAAGCACTTCTTTGTTTTCTCTGAGAATTTTTAAATAAATCATGAAAACACACCATGCACTATTGATAGAAATATGCATATAATAATTAGAGCTTGGTTTTGTTGGTCTATTAACCAACATTAAACAACGAGTATTCCAAACATTTTATCATTAATTTAATATTTTAATGAATGTGTCTCCAGGTCTTTCTCCACCGTCAGAAGCTTCGGTCAAGTCAAGTGCCTACCGTCAGACCTCATGGTCCTCTCATGTCGCCATTTAAATACCTGTTTAATTAGATCCAGAGTGATCTGCTGGTATCTATGAAGGAGCGTGTGTGTGGGTGAACGTGTGTGAGCTGTGTTCAGCTGGTCACTTCAGAGGTTCAAATGTCAATTTAATATTTTTTTAACAGAAAAAAAATCTAGATCGGCCCGATTGTATTTACTTGTGTTTATAACAGAGTTTGTCTGATGGCTTTTATGATGCACACAATGTGTTTAAAAGAGTGTGCTTTTCACCCCAATGTTGGGCCTTAATTGTATTGTATTAAATTTTTGCAGACTGCGAGGCCTTTTCATTTCTCTGGTTGGTCTTTGGTTTTTATCAGAGAGACTTTCTTTTTGAGGGCTACTCCCACCTAGTAGAGAGAAGGGGATTTAGAGAGAGTAGGGAGTAGTGGATTTAGAGAGAAAAGGGAGTAGAGGGTTTAGAGAGAGTAGGGAGTAGAGGGTTTAGAGAGAGTAGGGAATAGAGGGTTTAGAGAGAGTAGGGGGTTTAGAGAGAGTAGGGAGTTTAGAGAGAATAGGGGGTTTAGAGAGAGTAGGGAGTAGAGGGTTTAGAGAGAGTAGGGGGTTTAGAGAGAGTAGGGAGTAGAGGGTTTAGAGAGAGTAGGGGGTTTAGAGAGAGTAGGGAGTAGAGGGTTTAGAGAGAGTAGGGAGTAGAGGGTTTAGAGAGAGTAGGGGGTTTAGAGAGAGTAGGGGGTTTAGAGAGAGGAGGGAGTAGAGGGTTTAGAGAGAGTAGGGAGTAGGGTGTTTAGAGAGAGTAGGGGGTTTAGAGAGAGTAGGGCGTAGAGGGTTTAGAGAGAGTAGGGAATAGAGGGTTTAGAGAGAGTAGGAGGTTTAGAGAGAGTAGGGAGTAGAGGGTTTAGAGAGAGTAGGGAGTAGAGAGTATAGAGAGATTAGGAAGAGGGAAGGGTGAGGAGCAGTGTGTGATTTGTTTTATGTAGACTGGAGTTATCTTGAGATAGTAAATCTTTACTATTTAGCCGTAAACAGAGCAGCTGATAAACAATGTCTGCTTGGATCTGTCCTGTATCTCAGTAGCACTGTGCTACCTTGTGAAGGAAGTAGTACAACATTTGAAGTGAACCGCCAAAATGCCACCTTTTAGTGCGTCTGAGTGTGTAAGACAGAGAAGGATGAGAGAGATTGAAAAGGACAGGAGTCCTGCCTCTCTCCAGGGGCTGGGGTAATATGATGGCATGAGGGATGGTTTTAAGAGGGGTGGGGTAATATATGGCATGACGGGTGATGTTTTATGTTGGTATGAGGGGTGGAGTTATATGATGATATGAGGGGAGGTGTTATGCAAGGGATAATGTATAGAACGACGTTCTATACATTATCCCGCTTATTACATGGCTACTAGCCAAAACGAAAAAATAACTTAATACGGTGTGTCTTTTTACAATTTATTTGTTACCATTCATAGTGTTGATCAGCAGAGAAATAGTTTGCAAAAGTTGTTTTAAATCGCTTTGCAACCGAATACGCTGGGATTGACAAGTTACCGGACTACTTGCGGAGTGATACAAAAGACGTGAATGAGAGACAAAAAATACACTTTCCTTGACAGCGGTCATTATATGCTTAGCAACGGTCAATTATCAAAAAAGAATTGACCTCCTGAAGTTGGGAAGGCCCATGCAAGTGAACGGAGCGTTCAACAGCATTAAGAAGAGCCGTGTAATAAAAGATGATATGAGGGATGGTGTTATATGATGATTTGAGGGGTGGTGTTATATGATGATATGAGGGATGGTGTTATATGATGATATGAGTGGTGGTGTTATATGATGATATGAGTGGTGGTGTTATATGATGATATGAGGGGTGGTGTAATATGATGATATGAGGGGTGGTGTTATATGATGATATGAGGGGTGGTGTTATATGTTGATTTGAGGGGTGGTGTTATATGATGATATGAGGGGTGGTGTTATATGATGATATGAGGGGTGGTGTTATATGATGATATGAGGGGTGGTGTTATATGTTGATTTGAGGGGTGGTGTTATATGATGATATGAGGTGTGCTGTTAGAGGGGTGGTGTTATATGATGATATGAGGGGAGGTGTTATATGATGATATGAGTGGTGGTGTTATATGATGATATGAGGGGTGGTGTTATATGTTGATTTGAGGGGTGGTGTTATATGATGATTTGAGGGGTGGTGTTATATGATGATATGAGGGATGGTGTTATATGATGATATGAGTGGTGGTGTTATATGATGATATGAGGGGTGGTGTTATATGATGATATGAGGGGTGGTGTTATATGATGATATGAGGGGTGGTGTTATATGATGATGTGAGAGGTGGTGTTATATGACGATATGAGGTGTGGTGTTATATGATGATATGAGGGGTGGTGTTATATGATGATATGAGGGGTGGTGTTATATGATGATGTGAGAGGTGGTGTTACATGATGATATGAGGTGTGGTGTTATATGATGATATGAGGGGTGGTGTTATATGATGATATGAGGGGTGTGGTGTAGGGGGGTGGTGTTATATGATGATATGAGGGGTGTGGTGTAGGGGGGTGGTGTTATATGATGATATGAGGGGTGGTGTTATATGATGATATGAGGGGTGGTGTAGGGGGGTGGTGTTATATGATGATATGAGGGGTGGTGTAGGGGGGTGGTGTTATATGATGATATGAGGGGTGGTAATATATGATGATATGAGGGGTGGTGTAGGGGGGTGGTGTTATATGATGATATGAGGGGTGGTAATATATGATGATATGAGGGGTGGTGTAGGGGGGTGGTGTTATATGATGATATGAGGGGTGGTGTTATATGATGATATGAGGGGTGGTGTAGGGGGGTGGTGTTATATGATGATATGAGGGGTGTGGTGTAGGGGGGTGGTGTTATACGATGATATGAGGGGTGTGGTGTAGGGGGGTGGTGTTATATGATGATATGAGGGGTGTGGTGTAGGGGGGTGGTGTTATATGATGATATGAGGGGTGGTGTAGGGGGGTGGTAATATATGATGATATGAGGGGTGGTTTTAGAGGGGTGGTGTTGTATGATGGTATGAGGGGTGCTGTTCAATTGTGATATTACGATTGGTGTTTTATGATGTATGATTGTATGTGTGTACTTGTGTGTGTGTGTTCCCTGCGTACAGGAATGGAAAGCATCTGTATGTGTTGTGATATATATCACATCCCGCTTTCTGCTCACACACAAAGTATGTGTTGTGTGGCGAAGGTGTAAGCTCATATATCAATCCCCTACTGAACCGACAAAATTTGGCTAGACATAAAACAAAGACACACACACAAACACACATATCCCTATTCAATATGATGATATCACACCAAAACACACACTGACACCATGCTGACATCCCCCCACCACACACACACACACGTTTCAAAATCAGCAGCTGGTTTTAATTTGCCCATGATCTAAGGCTTCTTCAGCTGTTCTGCCATCAGCCACAGAGAACCCCACAAAATACATAGAACGCACACAACTGATGTCATGTTATGTACTGTTCAACTGGAATATCAGCCTTGAATTGTTAAACGTTTTGGTAAATGTAAATGCCTTGGAAAAAATACATTATTATAAATATATAATAATAAAATTGTATTCTCAAGTGTGACGCAATTAGCCATCTTTGTTTTTCAAGGATAGACTTTCAGAATTAAAACCACTCAAAAAGCAGTGTTCAGTCCAGTCTAACTGGCTGTGCAACTGTGACGCCAACTAGCATAGCTTGGCTGGCTGGGTGCCAGTGGGAGGGGGATAGAGAGATTCTTCTAAACAAAAGCAGAACAGGCTGGCCAGCATTTTGTATTTGTAGAATATTTCAGTTATAGGATTCGATTTTAATTGATAACCTTATCGTTATCACTTACGATCAGCATTGACAACAGATATGTCCAGGTTATTTTAAGATATGTGCTTGTTGAAATGTTACACATTGTGACTTTTTTTTTTTAAGATAAAATAATAAGAATATAACTTATAATAACTTAGAATATAAAATACACTGATACAGAATCACATATAAATACAATCTAGGCAACCTTTTTTGATATTTTTACTTAAAGGGGTAAGCAATGTCTTTTGCTGTTGCCCCGCCCACTCCCCCTAAGCCCCGCCCCCTCACCTTGAGATGGACATCCCAGACCTGAGAGTCGTACTGCTGGTGCTGAGAGACCGAGAGGCCCGCCTCCTGGGCCAGCCGGCAGAAGACACCCAGCGTATCCCTGCGCCGCGGGGCAAACACCAACGCCATACCCTAAATGAGGAGAGGAGGAAAATGAAATTGATTTAAAGACCCTCTAATTTAATTGTGATTTTTTGGCCGAATAGAAAATTTCTTCAGCACCACTACTACTTTCTCCTCTTTTAAAAACTTGTCCTTGTCTACATGAACTAGAAAACTTGTCAAGTCCATTCCTCTAAGAAAATATACCAGCACTAAAGTGTCAATTCAAACAGAGAATGTTCTCCTCACACAAAGAAGAACGTGGACATAGTTCAATGACCAAAATATATTGTACAGTGACGTCTGTCAGCAGCTCTCAGGTCTTGGTCTTGATGCCAATGACAACACTGGCAGGAGAACACACACCAGTCAACTTCGCCTGGTCGCTTGGTTGAGGTCCCTACGTAGAAGGTCTAGGCTTTGTGAATGGGCATTCTGAGCTGCTTGTTGGTTGACAGTAGTTTCAACAATGGTGCGCTGGGGTAAAGAAGTCATTCCTATCAACCCCTGTCCTTGACTATTACCCAGAAGGCCAAGCAACACCTTTCAATTTTCCAATAACCAAAGCTTTGAGAATATACTTCTCTCTTCACACCCGGAACAATACATACCATCACTCACTGGGCTAAACTAAAGTGGGAAAGCAAGAGACAGAGAGAATGTGTGTGATGTGTGATGTGTGTGTGTGTCTGTGTGTTGTGTGTGAATCACAAGCGGATTAAAAAGCGTTACAAAGTTTCTTTGAAATCCTTAAGCTTTTGGTATTATTTCATATCCAGCTGATTATTATTATTGTCTTTAATTGAATGGAGTCATGTAGGAAGTAAACACAAAACGCACACAATATAACCACAAACAACAGCAGAACACACAATGCCGAACAAAAACAACAGGATGATCTCCTTTGGACAGCTGTTCTTCATCTGGTTGTCCTCTCTCTCTCGCCCTCTCTCTCTCTCGACCGCCACAAAGTGAACCAAACAATAACAATGATGTCCAATGAGTACCACTGCCTGTCCACCCTCGCGAAAGCCCTATATCCCACACACAAATCAACACAGGATCCTCCTAGCCCGCTGATATGAGGTTGTGGGTCGGGGTGGGGGGTGCCGATCCCACCTTTGTCAGAAACAACAAATTAGTTCCATTAGGTGGGAGAATTAATTGCTTTGTTAATTGTTTAATCAGCTTAGCAAATTATTAAACATTTGGTAAGCTTGTTGTGCTGCTGACAGGCTGATGGCCGACACTCAAATCATATTAGCCCCTACATTATCTCTGCTGGATTACCCTGAGATACAGAGAGAGAGAACGAGAGAGAGAGAGAGAGAGAGAGAGAGAGAGAGAGAGAGAGAGAGAGAGAGAGAGAGGTTAGGTTACTTTATGTTTACCCCTAGGTAGAATTGTTTTGCAGTAGTCGTTGTGCCCGTGTGTCAAAATAATGTTGGTGTTTCTATGTCATATCATCTGTTTGATGGCTCCTGGAACAAAGCTGCTTTTATATCTCTTTGTTCTGCACTTTCGGACTATAAACCTTAAAGGAGACATATTATGGCGTTTTCACAACAAGTAAACATAGTATTTGAGTTCCAGAAAACATTTTTTTGAGCTGTTTGCTAGAAATAGCTTCTAGGAATAATAATCTCGCCTACCGCTATTCCCCTCTGTTTCAGTCCCTTCAGAATGCGCTGATTCTGGTGTCTGTAGCTTTATTGCAAATGAGCTGCTGCCCATTGACCAATGAGCTGTCAGACTGAACCACAGCATGGAGGAGAAGGGATTGTTGCCGTTTGTGGACTCCTGGAGCTCTCTATATAATATAATATAATATAATATAATATAATAATACTAATACTAATATTATGTATGGGTATTTATATAATATTAAATCTAATATCACGGCCAAAAGCTATATGCGCCTCGGATGATATTATGAATCATAAAGACTGCGTCTGACGTCTCTGGCACTTTCACAACAAGTAAAGACTCGTAGTGGGGGATATCTCGGCCATGGTTGAGAAGAATTGGCGGAAAGGAACTTTGACCTTGACTCTCTTAAGTCCATGAACCGCGACATGGAGGAGAAAGGGATTTCATTCCGGGAGCTGAGATGCCGAACTGCCGCCGAGCACCCCGCGCCGGCTTCAGCGGCAGTCTGGCCACCGTCGAAGCCGTCCGGCCGCCACCGAAGGGCGGTTCGGCAACTCCGGTGTACTCCGGGAGCTGAAAAATCCGGCCGGGGTAGTTCGGCGGCAGTCCGGCAGCTCAGCTCTGGGAGTACAATCCCTTTCTTCTCCATGTCTCCTCCTCCGGCGGTGAAAGGGATTGTACTCCCGGAGCTGAGCTGCCGCCGAGTTCCCCCCCGCCGGAGCTGCTCGTCAGCTGGTCCACAAAATTGTAGCTATGCTCTGATTGGAGGGGAGTGGGGAGGTGGGAGTAATATTCAACTCTGCCCCCTTCCTACGTAGGAGGGGGCGCCGAAGCTGACTCGCTTGTTTGTTAACTGTAGGTTGGGTACTTTCAGAAATGCATATCTCACTCAAAAATCATGTACAGACTTTTTTCAATGTTTGTATGCGTGTGGGAGCACCAGAGACCCAAAACAACATCCCAAATCCCAGGAAAAGCGTTGTTTTCATAATATGTCCCCTTTAACCTAATTGTGCAAAGGGTGGCTGTCATCCTTTCTAATTGAGCCAGTAATTAGCTGACTGGCTTGTTGAGAGGGATGATGTCCACTACACAATCTAACAGTTTAATACAGAAGATCTTTAAAGATAGTTATCAAACAATGACAAGAAAGACAGAGATACGATTGATACAATAAAAGCACTTATAATAATGTTTTGAGGCTATTGTCAATATGGAAATCTGACGCTATCCTCACCAAAAAAACACTGTTGCCTTTTTTAGCAAACAGCTTCACAATGTGCCTCAAAGTTCATGTTCAAGTCGATGATTGTCCCGAGATATGAAAGATGTAGCACTGTTTGACCCCTACTGGATGTGACTTCATGTGTAAAATCAATGATCATGTCTTTTGTCTTGGAGATGGTTAATTGAAGATAGGAGCCCTTGCACCACTTGACAAAGTGGGCTAACACCGGGCCTTGGCTTGTATCATTGGCCTGGAGCAACAGAGCATTAACTAGTGTTTGACGTGGATGTTTTTCATCTGGAGTTATGCTAAACTATCATAATGAGTGTGTGAGAGAGAGGAAGAGAGATGGAGACGAAGAGAAAGAGACACAGAGAGAGAGAGAGAGACACGGAGAGATGAGAGAGAGAGAGAGAGAGAGAGAGAGAGAGAGAGAGAGAGAGAGAGAGAGAGAGAGAGAGAGACACACAGACACATACAAAGGGACAGTAAGGGCATAAGATCATACAAATGCATTTAAGTTGCTTATAATTTGCATTAAATAATTAAATGACATTAAAACTACAGCACTAATCAATTTGTGGGCCAAGGACTTATTATGGCAAAGATGATGAAGGGTATGTATCAAGGAAGACAGACATGCAAAATATACACACACACTTACATTGGGTCGCAGTAATCTTCTTATGGCATCAACCAGGCTGGCCCTGTACTGGTCCAGGAACAAACTGTAGAGACAGAGAGACAGAGAGACAGAGAGAGAGAGAGAGAGAGAGAGAGAGAGAGAGAGAGAGAGAGAGAGAGAGAGAGAGATTTAATGAGTGAAGAATGCATACCATTGATAGCTGTTCTGGATGGATTTAGCATTGGGATTTTTTGTATTGGGATACAAATAATGAGAAACAAACAAAGAGAAAACAAGCAAAACAATTGCTTGGCTGAGATTGACTTCTGTGTTACTTTCCTCTTTAGTGTCATTGTTAATCCACCTTGACTGCTTTTCAAAATGCTGAAAGAGCTGCAAAACATCAAAGTGTTGTGCAATAAACACACACATGCACCGACAGACAGACACACGCACACAGGTGCTTTGTGTGTGTAGCATTACAAGTTTTCCATCACTTTGAACCTGAGCTCAATTAATATTGTATTCATTTGAATTTAAATAATATTTAAACAAACTGCAACTAAGGTGTAAAACCAAATGAATTAATTAATGTTATTAATTAACATGGGGACACAAACACAAAAACAGTTATTTGGGGTTTTAGACAAGGTTATACGTGTTATATGGTCTTCTACTTTGGAATCTATGCCATTGCCACTGTTAATAACATAATTTCCTATTTCTCTGCCATCCAGTTTGTTAACTTTCCACTGCGCTCTGAAAGCAGGTAGTGATCTTTCATGAGGTCTGAGTGCCTTTTACACATCGAGGTCACGAGAAAGGATGTGTGAGAAGATGTGTGGAGCTCATGGCCATGATGTGTGGGAAGTTTTGTGGAGCTCATGGCCAGCGGTGGATTTTGTTGTCGTGTCCAAGAGAGGGTTAAACTTTTGTGACACTTATAACGCCACAGTGTGTGTGGATGTGTGGAGCTCCATCTGGCAGCTGTTGATTTTGATGTCCACGTCAGAGAGTTAAAGGTCCCATGGCATGCTACTTGATGGATGCTTTAATATAGGTATTAGTGGGCCCCTAACACAGTATTTGAAGACATTCCCGAAATTCATCCATGGTGCAGAATTACAGCCACTACGAGCCAGTCGCACATTCAACTTCCCCAAACGTGCCGTTTCGGTGTCTGTAGCTTTAATGCAAATGAGGAGGAGAGAGGCGGGTCAAGGAGGAGGCTGGGGGTGTGGCCCTTAGTAGCTTTTGGCCACGGTACCATGCGCTCTGTTTACAGTGGATGTATCGCAATGGCGAGGCGCACATAGCCTTTGGCCATGTTCTGTAAATATTCTAGAACACTCCGGGTGCTCTGGCGGGAGTCCTGGAGCTCTACATCTAAATATTATCATATTATACATAGATATCTATATCATATTATATATATTATCACGGCCAAAAGCGTTGTGCGCCTCCAGAAGATATTATGAATCTCAAACGACTGCACCGAGTTCTCCAACGTCTCTGGTTCTTCCACTTCCACATCAATCTGAAGTAGACTGAAACGAGACATGGAGGAGAAAAGAATTGTCACCCGCGATTGTCTCCAGCCGGAGCCCTGCTGCCCGCTGACGAGGCACCACCGCCTCGGAAGCGGGCAGCGTGCCACGCGGTGGTGGTACCTCGTGGTTCATATACTTCAGGGAGTCAAAGCCAAAGTTCCTTTCCCCCCAATTCCTTCTCAACCATGGCTGAGATAACCCTCATTATGAGTCTCGTTGTGGAAATACCAGAGACGTCAGAGAACCCGACGTGTTATGCGCCATAACACCAACAGCGGAACGGTTATCCAAATAACAGTGTACAACAGTCATAGCTCATTGTCTCATTGGCGGGCCAAATTCTCTGGCCGGGCAAAGCAGAGAAGGGGAGGTAACATTTCCCCATATGATGACATACAGGGAAAATTCCAAATCGGCGCATCTGAGCTTTGTTTTTTTCAAAGGCAGAGCAGGATACCTAGTGCTTGTTTTACACCCAACGCCATTTCTAGCTACTGGGGGACCATAATCAGGCTAGGGGAACTCATATTAATGTTATAAAACCTCATAAAGTGAATGCCATTTTAATGCCATGGGATCTCTAAGCTTCTTGGATACATAGTATAACGCAACTTTGTGTGGCACATTTCATATACAACATCGCTTTTTATAGCACTCCAAAACAACAAAGGTACTAAAAAAACATCACAAACGGGTCGCAGCCATGGGGATAACTAACCCCCTTTCCTTCCAACTACCCTTAACACACCCAAAACACATTTCTTTAAAACACTTTCTCTCTAAAGCCGTTTGTCTATTATGGGCTACTGTAGAACCATGACGGTGCAACATGGCAGCCTCTGTGGAAGAAAACCCGCCCCCATGTAGATATTAAAGGCTCAAACTAAGTTAAAGTTCCCATGGCATGAAAATCTCCCTTTATGAGGTTTTATAACATTAATATGAGTTCCCCTAGCCTGCCTATGGTCCCCCAGTGGCTAAAACTTGCATTTGGTGTAAAACAAGCACATGGTTCGGCTCGCCTTTTAAAAAATGGAAGCTCAAGCGCGCTGATTTGGAATGTGGCCCCATATGTCGTCATAAGGGGCCAAGCTACCTCCCCTTTCTCTGCCTTGCCCGCCCAAAGAATTTGGCCCGCCAATGAGACAATGAGCTACGACCTTGCAAGCGACACATGTGTTCGGTGTGTGTGATTACACACACTGTAACGCAAGTGTTGTACACTTCTTTGTTATTTGGATAACCGTTCTGCTGTTGGTGTTATGGCGCATAACACGTCGGTTCTTTGAAGGTATTTCTACAATGAGACTGTAGTTGGGGTTATGTCAGCCATCATTGAGCCTCGCTGCCCGCCGCCTGCTGCCGCGAGACCCCACCACCGCAAAGCATCACCGCCAGGCAGCGGGCAGCGCGCAGCCGGCAGCCAGCAGCGCGCGGTTCAGTCTACTTCAGATTGATGTGGAAGTGGAAGAACCAACGTCATCACGTTGGTTCTTCATCACGGCATCACGGCTGAATTTCGGGAACGTCTTCAAATACTGCGGTGGGTCAATAGAGGGCGCTAGGGCGCCACCCCTGCGTGAAATATTCAATTGAATATATCTGCCAACTATTAATCAACTATTATCAATACGAAATAAATCAACAAAAATGCATTGCGTTTATCCTCGTTTAATTGTGTGATATACTTGTAACTGCCAGCAACCATTTAAATGCGTCTGAACGTCCCTCCTCCAAGTCAGGGGGGCCGGCCACGTTGATGTCAATGTAAGCTTGCTAACGTTTTGCTGTCTATCGAGCAGAGACAGATTTTCATTGGCGCAAGAAAATTCGCCTTCGGGTCGTACCAGTGTGCGCCCAAGGCCAATGGTATCGCTTTTCTTTTTTGTTATCACCACATGATTGGACAATTCAGCGAATCAATCAAATAGGCTACCTCCCTCAGCAGCATTCGCGTAACACAACTACATTTCAGTAGCGGAATTGGACTCCCCAAGCAATGCTTTACTTAAAAGGAGCAAGTAACTTACATATTAATTTAGTCTTTCGGCCTGTAGCATATAAACAAAATTAAGCAACTGTCCCATATTTCTAACTGCATTTGAAGTGACATTGAGACTCACAAAAAATGGACGTGATCATGATTTGTCTCAATATCAGAGTAACAACAATGGGTCCAATAGCAATGGCTGGTGGGATGGCCATAAAGTAGGTCTGTGTATGCAGTGTAAGCTTGTCCAGGCCCTGCAAGTCAGGATGTAGGCTATGAATCTGAATGATTAGTAGGTAATAGGAAATAGGTAGTGGCCATCCCCAAAATGCACCAGAATACATCTTTTAAATTCAATTTTTTTTATGGGGGGGGGGGGGGGATCCCCGGACCCCCTGTCTATTACTGTGCCCCACCAACATTTTTGATCACCAGCCGCCACTGGGCCCACTAATGTCTATATTAAAGCATCCATAAAGTAGCATGCCATGAGACCTTTAAGGACAACACAACGATTCTTATTTTTATGGGAGTGTATATATATTATTTTTTGTTGTATTGTTATGCCTTAGAACGAACACTGAATGAACACACAAATACTATAGAGACATAGATGATGCAATTTCTTCAGCAGGTCTTGAATGAAAAGACTGTTAGTAGCAAATAAAAAAAATCTCACTGGATGATAATCTAGAAGTTAGCACTTCTTGGATTACACTATAATATAAAACATTATATATTTTACATTAGGACCCTGGGCTAAACCTCTTATCCAGAAGCTAACAGCTTCCATTGTGTTTAGCTATAACCCCTTGCTCTACAATCACAATGATTCATTTTTTAATACAGACGTGAATTTGATTATTCTCTAGTGGTTTGTTTATATTGTGTTTGTATTTCTATGTGTGTGTGTGTGGGTCAGTGTGTACGTTGTTCAGAGTGTGCTGTGCATGTGTGTGGTCCTCCTATTATCACACATGGGTGGTGGGTATTAAACTCAAATGTAACAATAGAGTGCAGATTTGGCCTGTTGCCTGAGCATGTGACCACATGGTTATCTGGATATAAATAAATAATATATAATAATAATATAAGTGTATAGAAACACCTGACATGGCAGGAGGTGGAGCCAAAGTGTGTGTCCATTACTCTTGCTCTATCTCCAGTCAGACTCAAGCGCCGCCATGCCTGTTTGTGAAGCCACTCACTTCTACTACCTCTAATGGTTCACAGGGTTGGATGAAGAAAGAGGCACCATTCTAAGTTATTAGGACAAATATGATGCTGTTCTTGTAATGTGAAAACTACATCTTCATAACTGTAGTGTGTAAAACAATGGAGGACAACATTTTGAGTGATAAATTACAAGGACTTACAAATAACTGAATTACCGGCAGATAGCTTTAAATGTCCGTGCCACATACTACAACCCTCATTTAAACTGCTTACTACCTTACTACCCAAACGTCCAATGTCTCCAAACTTACTATCGCCTGATTGATTAGAGATTAAAACCAAAAACCCTGGCTGTAACTTGACATAGAAACCCACATAGTACACCGTAGATACAATCCAGAACACCCTAGCAACCACCTACATCATCCTAGCCAACACCTAGAAAACTAAAATAAATTGAGAGCTATCTTTAATAGTCTGGCTGTCATAATCTAGAAAGGATGAAATTAGAGAATATTGTAAAGCTTTCATTTTTATTTAGGTTTTCTCAGTCTGAGAAAATCAGCAAAGCCTGCCTGCATGGAGCTAAGGTTTTTATAACATAGGGTTATTACCCTCGGTAACGAAAGTGTTGCTTGGCCTAGGGTAGGGATGGAACAAATACCAAAAAAAATCTTCAAATACACAGCCTTAATCTCAGCGATTAGGCTATTTGAGCAAATGTTTTGTCAGCGCTTCTTGTTCTTTGAAAAAAGTTGTTTTCTCTTATTTAACCTAATCAAAGGCAGTTTTAAATTGGCCACGGGTACATTAAAATTGGCCTATCTGATAGAAATATTGACCGAACAGGGGGTACCTTGGTTTAGAAGCCCGGTCTCCTCTGCAGCAGTGTGGATATCTTATAATATCTTTCCCATATCTATCTTCCTAGAGAAATAACAGCATTCAAACTGCTTGAGCTTCCATTGAGGGGTGTGGTTGTTTCACACACCACGGCATGCTGCTTCATTTTGTGTTGATGTTGGCGCTCATTGCTGTGAACTATTCCAACGCGTGGGGAACTCGGCCTTCCCAAGCCAGCAACTCAACGTTGGCCGAAGAATCTATCTGACACAGCTAACAGAATTGTTTGTGATCTGTTTCTGGAACACACATTTACACCCTGTGTTGCCGTAATCAATCAAATAACCTGATAAGCTAGGAGGCATTCGATTCCAATGCATCGGACAATGTGGAACCGGTTCATCAACCAACTCCAACAACAAAACAACCACATAGATGACCCTAGCAATTAGTGCTGCACAATTTGGTGAAAAAGTCATATTGCGATTATTGTGGACAATATTGCGATTTGAGTTTGCGACATAATAAACAAATGGTGTCATGAGTCTACTTTCTTGGTTATCAAGGAAAACGCACACAGATTACTGATCATTTAAAATGTTTCTTTCTCAACTCAAACATACAAACTTAACCTAGCATAAAAAATACAATAACTAAAAAATATGTTACTGTTTTTACTGTTTTCAAAATAACAATATTTTACAAAATTAAATAATAAAAAACATATATTTTTCAAAATAAAGGCATTTCTGCTGAGCAAACTTGTTAGCTTTTCTCAATAGTACAACTAAATTAAATAAATAGTATAAATAAGAAAATATATATATATTTATATATTTTTAAAATTAAATCACAGCCTTGTGCAGTTATACAATCGCAAAGCCTGATATCGCGATTGCCATTCGATTAATCGTGCAGCACTACTAGCAATCACCAAGAATACCCTAGCAACCACCTAGAACACCATAGAAACCACCTCAAACATCCTAGCAACCACCGAGAACACCATAATAAACCAACTATAACCCCCTAGCAACCACAAAAATCACAATAGAAACCACCTGGAACCCCCTCGCAACCACATAGAACACCATAGAAAACCACCCAGAACCCCGTAGCAACCCCCCAGAACACCATAGTAAACCAACAAGAAACCAACTATTCAGAACAATAGCAACATGGGCATCCTACCAACCATCCTTAGCACCGTAGAAGCAGCACATTACACCCTTGTAGCCACCATAAAACCACAGCACTACTACAAGATTCCCTACAGTCCGTTTACAATACACCAGGTACGACAAACTTTTTGTTCAGCAAGCTGCACACCACAATTTGCTCAGAAATTTTACTTTTTCTAGTTGTGTAGTAAAAAACAGACACACACAGACATACACTCATACAAACAGACACACACTCACAGACACACACACACACACACACACACACACACACACACTTTTATCTCACGCCCACACACAAGCAGCTTATGGAAGCAGCAGGCACCCAGTGTCCCAGCCAAGGATTCTCTGCCACCCACATAATGCCCTCTCCAGGAATCCTGCCTGCCTCGCTTTTCTCACACACACACACGCACGCACGCACACACGTACGCACGTACCCCCACACTCACACACTTTGTACGGAAACACACACAAAACTACAGGACACCTAACTGAAAGAATGAGCATTGTCATGTGAAAAATAATAGCTGGCACCAGTCATTTGAACAATTAAACTATCCTTACCTAATTATAGTCCCAGATCATTTCATCTTACAATTCTGGAAGCTGATGTTTGTCATATGTTGAACCCACAACTTTTAAAAAGGATGGAAATGCCTTGAAATGGTCTTGCCTGTAATGACATCCTTGCTTGTATTGCATGTTAAATATTGGCAAGTGCAATGCTTCCATTTGAACTATATTGCATTTGACATTCAACTGTTCGATGAGACTCAGGTTTAAGGGTTAAGGGTGGTCACAGTTGTAATGCCATAATTCTTTATGTCGCTCATAATCCAAAACTCAGTGATGGTTGGTTGAGTGTTACACAGTTTTTTCTATTGTCAACATTTTTATGTATTCATAACTGAACTTATGTGATCATTTCAACCTCAGCCCTGCATGTTTGAATATGTGGACCAACGTGGACTAATAAGACACTAGAAAGGATGTAGTTAACTAATGCTGGAGCTGGATCCTAGTAAACAGCAGTCTCTCTTGTCTGAGGAGGCGAGTGGGGAGGACACACCCCTCTTCTCAGAGACTGATATCTTGAAAGCTTCTCTAATGACTTGTCCCATTCCTCTTCTCTACTCTATATCCTCATCTCCTTTCCTATTTCTCCATTAATGTGTCCCCTCTGCTCTGCCCTGTATGGCCTTGTCTCCACTCTCTTTTCCTCTGCCCTGTATGGCCTTGTCTCCTCTCTCCTTTCCTCTGCCCTGTATGGCCTTGTCTCCTCTCTCCTTTCCTCTGCCCTGTATGGCCTTGTCCCCTTACTCCTTTCCTCAGCCCTGCATGGCCTTTTTTACTCTCTCCTTTCCTCTGCCCTGTATGGCCTTGTCTCCTCTCTCCTTTCCTTGTCCCTGTATGGCCTTGTCTTCTCTCTCCTTTCCTCTGCCCTGTATGGCCTTGTCTCCTCTCTCCTTTCCTTGTCCCTGTATGGCCTTGTCTTCTCTCTCCTTTCCTCTGCCCTGTATGGCCTTGTCTCCTCTCTCCTTTCCTTGTCCCTGTATGGCCTTGTCTTCTCTCTCCTTTCCTCTGCCCTGTATGGCCTTGTCTCCTCTCTCCTTTCCTTGTCCCTGTATGGCCTTGTCTTCTCTCTCCTTTCCTCTGCCCTGTATGGCCTTGTCTCCTCTCTCCTTTCCTTGTCCCTGTATGGCCTTGTCTTCTCTCTCCTTTCCTCTGCCCTGTATGGCCTTGTCTTCTCTCTCCTTTCCTTGTCCCTGTATGGCCTTGTCTTCTCTCTCCTTTCCTCTGCCCTGTATGGCCTTGTCTCCTCTCTCCTTTCCTTGTCCCTGTATGGCCTTGTCTTCTCTCTCCTTTCCTCTGCCCTGTATGGCCTTGTCTCCTCTCTCCTTTCCTTGTCCCTGTATGGCCTTGTCTTCTCTCTCCTTTCCTCTGCCCTGTATGGCCTTGTCTCCTCTCTCCTTTCCTTGTCCCTGTATGGCCTTGTCTTCTCTCTCCTTTCCTCTGCCCTGTATGGCCTTGTCTCCTCTCTCCTTTCCTTGTCCCTGTATGGCCTTGTCTTCTCTCTCCTTTCCTCTGCCCTGTAGGGCCTTGTCTCCTCCTCTCCTTTCCTCTTCCCTGTATGGCCTTGTCTCCACTCCACTCCATAGCCCCTATCCTAGATTCCCAATATCCTCTCCTCTCCTCTCCCTCCATGGCTCCCTCCTCTCTCCTCTCTCTCAGTGGGTGCTATAATTAACGGGAGTGGAAGGAGAGCTGTTGACCTTTCATCACAACTATGCACCCGCTAATCTGTCAGCCTTCACTCACCAAACCCCCACACAATTATCACTCTCACTCTCCATCTCACTCTCTCTCATATACACACAAACACACACGCACACACAGAGGAGGAAACTGACAAACAAACAACATGCGGGTGGATCTTGAAGTACTATACCCTCTTAACGCCCCCCCCCCCCTTTTCCCCCTGGCTTTCATTGCAATTATTTCTCTCTGTATATGTCAAGCCTGTTCATAATACCACTGGAAGCCTTCATTCTCTGAGCAGCTCTCTCTCTTGTTCATGGCTGTGCTACCTGACCATTAGCAGGAATGACCACGGCATTCAGATAAGGCCAACACGCCGATGCCAGAGAACAACGCACATGCATTAAGACATATGTATATTGTACTTGTGTGTGTGTGTGTGTGTGTGTGTGTGTGTGTGTGTGTGTGTGTGTGTGTGTGTATGTGTGTGTGTGTGTGTGCATGCCCGCTTGTGTGTCTGAGTGAGTGAGATAGAGTGGCTGAGTGTGTGACTGTTCATGTGTGAATATGTGTGTGGTTGTGTGTGTGTGTGTGTGTGTGTGTGTGTGTGTGTGTGTGTGTGTGTGTGTGTGTGTATTTTCATGTGTATTATCTTACATACAAGGGTGTTCATAAAAAAAAAAGATGGGCATTTAAATATTTTAAATTCATTGCTACCGGCCAGACCAAGCAAATTAGTTGTGTGTGTGTGTGTGATCACATATGATCAGAATCCCATCATTTTGATCAACACTTTAAATCTCATTGGCCAGACATCTGCATTTAAGCGACGTGTTGGTAAGTGCTGTTTATATAAGCTCCATCTCGCCGTCTGTTTCTATCCCCCCCATCTTTTTTTTTCATCCTCTACACTCTACTTCCTCGTCAAGATGCAATTATTTGCAATTTGCCTAAGTCATCCATTTGCTGGGACACCAAGCATGAAAACGAGGCAATTTGGTGTAAAATGGAGGCAGGCATCTGAACAGATCTGCATGCTTCCCTCTGCGTGTGTGTCCAAGCGTGTATGCATGTGTGTGTGTATATGTGGGTGTGTGTGTGTGTATATATGTCTATCTGTCTTTCTGTGTGTGTATATATATTTTAATGTGTGTGTCCTTGGAAATAAAAAGTGGATGCATGCATGCAAAAGTGTGTATGTGTGTGTGTTTGTGTGCGTGTGTAAATGTGTATATGTGTGTGTGTGTATGCGTGTGTGTTTATGTATGTGTTTGTGTGTATGTGTGTGTGTGCGTGCATGTGTATCAGGTAAAGTCAAGTCAAGTCACTTTATCTTATTTATTTGTGTGTGTGTGTGTGTGTGTGTGTGTGTGTGTGTGTGTGTGTGTGTGTGTGTGTGTGTGCGTGTGTGTCAATGTTCTTCAGGCCTACCAGTCTGCACACATGACGATGTCAAAATGTCCTTCCAGCGACGACACGTCTGCCTCACTGTCCCACCTCACCACCCTGTAGGACAGACAATCGGACAACATTAATGTGGTTCAGTCTGGTACGTCAACCAGTACCACACACACACACACACACACACACACACACACACACACACACAGACAGCATACAATAGCAGAAGAGCAGAGACCCCGGCAGCCCAGAGCACCGCCTCCCCCCACAGTGTTTGACTAGATGTTGTATCACATGATATCGTTTCCCTTTCCCTTGGTTATGTTTTTAAACGTTCTTACGGCTCCCGTTGCTACTGTGTTTCTCCATCTCATTGTCACCCTCTGTTCACTTGACAACCACTCCTTTCTTGTGTCTCCCTCTCTCCGCCTGACCCCTGCTGGGTCTCTGCTTCAAAGGGAGAGGCATAGTGAGGCAGAGAGAGGAAGGAGCAGCCATTAGCTTGAAAGAGCGCTAACTATTTCACCACTTGATATATATATGATGCCCCCGGCACACACACACTATCCATCTTGTTCCACCTCCATTTAATTCTCCACCTCTCCCTCCCTCAGCGACTGAAAGTCCTTACCCCTCCCCCCCTCTTTCTTTGGAGCAGAAAGGGGATTATTAATTAGGCATTATTAACACCCAGTAAACAAAACAGTAGGCACCGCTAGAAACGCAATCTCTCTTCTCAGCAGGAGGGGGCCTAACGTACTTTATATGCCCCCCATCCCCAGCCCCCCTTGCACACACACACACACACACACACACACACACACACACACACACACACACACACACACACACACACACAAACACCGCAACGCAACGCAAGGAAACACGACATGGGCGACAGATCCCTCCCCCCTTGTCCAATCACGCGCTGCCCTTCGGCCTGTCTCGCGTTATGCCGATGACAGGAGACATAATCTCAAAAGAAAACAATCAAAGCAATGCTGCCTAATTATCCTCCCTCCTCTGCCCATGTAAATACACTCATGGGGGGGGGGGTGGCTGGCAAAAAGACTTTTGCTGGGAAGAGGTGGAGGAGAAGGAGGAGCAATTAACGCTGTTTTACCGTGTGCTTTGATGCCGGAGGACTTTGAAGGGATTGAGGTAGGGGTGTGTGCGTGTGTGTGTGTGTGTGTGCACTGAGGTGTCCAGGCAAAATAATTCCTTTCGATAGAGATTTGTCATCCAGAAACCTGTCAAAAGTAGCCCTTGAAAAACACCCACTCACATGCCCAAACACACATAATGCCCATGCATGTATGAACACACACTTAGACACACACACACACACACACACACAAACGCTAAACTTAACAAATGTAATTTCAGTTTTATAACAAAACAATAAACTCCAGACTATAAGGGAATGTTTCTAATAGGAATGTAATGAAGTAAAAAGAGGAGTAGTAAATGCAGAGATGTGCTCATATAATGTTTTTACCAAAACCACTGGTAAGTGTTTGCCCGTGTTGGAGTGTTGACATTGTTCGTAATGACTTCATTAGCCTCTGCACGTCTCTCTATCTGCTTCCATCACACAGTACTTAATTCAGCGGTTATCACAAGACCGACAAGTGCTTGAACCCAATCTCCTCACTGAGGATTACAGAAGTAGGCCGTCCATTCTCCGGTCCCTGGGGGAGGGAAAACCCCACCACAGAAGGGGGAATATCCACTGGATCATCCTCTCATATTTGGCTTTTGGAAACAGGATCTCACCTGCTAGACACGTGTGTGGAGCCGAACACGCCAGCTTCTAGGTTCCTCTCGATCACCTGTCGAACATCTGGTGAGGCGTCGTCAAGGATGGATCACAAACAGACATGTTGCACATTCAAATCTAGTTGAACGATATGACACCCAATGCGGTGGTCGTATTGTTCACAAATGCTTGTGTACACACACATGCATCCTTACAGGCATGTGCACTCACACAAGGGACCTCAAATATTTTGTCGATTTTGAGATTGGTTGGGAGGGAATAAGGCTCAGACATTGACCAGGAGATCCAGTATGTTGATGAATGCTGAGTTAACCATGTATCATCTCCACCACGGTTTGGCTCTCCTGCTCAACGCAGGAACCCTTCTGATTTCTGACAAATCAACAACATTTCCAGTGAACATCATTCTGACGCAATTCAGCATCATAATGTATGAAAATTGTATTCACGTGACGCTCATTCAACATTTTTTAAATAGCCGCTACTAAGGTTAATTAAAGTAACGTTAACTTTCTAAGGTTGGATGAGTCGATTACGCAAACCGCTGTAGATAACGTTAAATGGAGAATACAATCGCTGGGTAAGTTAGCCCAGCATTATCAGTAGTCAACAATCAACAATCATACAAACAATAACATATCAGTGTGTTGAACGTTGTTATAACGTTATATCACAGCCCATCGTAGTAAGCTGAATCGATCAAATATCACATCACTAAATATGGTATGTGCAGTATTACTGTGTTGGAAAGTGGAATTACACACAGCTCGTGCAACAGGCTGCCAATTAAGTACAAATACATTGCAAAAAACCATAGCATGTATAGTGACACCAACGTCACCCACAAAGAATACAACGCTTAGTATTTACAGGAGGGAGACTGTTTAACTTAACTTTAAGCTAAAACACATGACAGCTCTTTTAATGTAGTCACATAAATTGTCAGCTGATCATGTCCTCTCTGTATCTCAAGAATTTAGTGCTTCTGTTGACATTGTGAATACTTTATGTTGCAGGTAGACTGATAGCTCCTCATTGGATGTACCAATGTCAACTGTTTTTGAGACCTGGAGTATGGCAGGGGGCAAGACCCATCACACAGAATCACAAGAGGGATGGCCACAGGAAAAAGGTCAAGAAGAGTAAGCGGTGCGGCTAGAGGAAGACCGGTGGGTACCGGCCCGGCAGGAGTGAGCAGGATATGTGACCAATGCCCAGACCCAGATGGCCAGACCACTGGGTTCATGGCAGCACCGTTATAATTATTGTTAGCAACATCACTCCTGTTATCTTCTTTATAGCTTCCTTTTCATAGAGGTGAAAAGTAATATTTTTACACAATTTATAATAATTGTTGCTATAAGATATATTACATGGTTACACACTGCCTTCTTTATAAGATATCTCATATTCAAATAATAGTAAGAGTCTGAGTGTTTAAATACAGAAGCAATGTTCCTTATACACAGTACAAGACATGAATCTATAATTGTAAAAGTAAAATGTTTGCTTTGCAATTAATATATTTACATTTCAAGGTGGTGTTGTGAGATTGCAAATGGACATAAAATAAGAGTTGGGGGGTTATTGTGTCCTCTAGGGTTAAAGTTGAAAAATGACAAAAATATTTAAAAGTGCAGCTTGTTGAGTTGACACTGGGGTTCAGAGGAATGAGGTTGTAGTTTACATTCTGCTTTCGTGTCTTGAAGTGTAGAGCTGGCCCCTTTGAGGTCAAAGACATTGCACTCAGATGAATAGGAATAACGATAATTACCCATCTCAGAAAAATAAAGACCAGGGCCATACCATAATTCAATCAAACAAAAAACTATATATTCTTACAAAAAATACTTTATATAGACCAGGGCCATACCATAATTCAATCAGACAAAAAACTTTATATATTTACAAAAAAATACTTTATAAAAAAATACGTTATACGTTAATATTATTGCGGTTAAACTCTTGACTAAATTGCGGTGTCTCTGAGGCATGATCGAAATAGTTCTAATTCATCAATATATGAGGGTATTACTTATATGATCAACTGCATGGTGCTTTCATCATATAATACTGTTACACTATTGACATTGAGGATAGCCAAAGTTTTCCAAAAGTATCATCAGAAGAATAATAGTTAGTGAGTACTATTATTACGGTTGTTAGTACTATAATTACGGTTGTCATAGGCGTCGATTCCGCTGGGGACGCGTCCCCACCAGTTTTCGTCAAGATTCATTTTGTACCCACCACTTGTAAAAAAAAAAAAAAAAAAAAACTCGAGTTGAATTATTATGGATATTTACACGGATCTTCTAAATGCCGTGGAACTCTCCGTTCACTTGCACGGGCTCTTCACAACTTCCGGCGGTGAATTATATTTGATAATTCACCGTTGCTAAGTATGATTGACCGCTGTCAAGGAAAACAAAGGACTTTTTGCCTCTAATGACGTCTTTGGTGGCACTCCGCAAGTAGTCCGGTAACTTGTCAACCCCAGCGTCTTCGGTTGCTATGCAACGCCAACGTCTTTGGCGGACTATTGCTCTGCTGATTAACACTACGAATGCTGGTAACAAATAAATTGTAAAAAGACACACCATGTGAAGTTATTTTTTCATTTTGGCAAGTAGCCGTGTTAGAACTTCGGCAGTCATTATCGAAAATAAGCCCCTTCAGGGCAAAGCAAGACATCTTCGATGCGCGTTAGTGACCTGTTCGCCCTGTCGGGGCTTATTTTCCCGATAATGACCAGCGTTCTATACATTATCCCTTACTTATTACACAGCTCTTCTCAATGCTGTAGACTGCTCCATTCACTTGCATGGGCCTTCCCAACATTCAGCCGTCAATTATTTTTGTTTATTACACGGCTCTTGTCAATACAGTGGAATGCTCACGTCCAGCATATTTAACCACTGTCAAGGAAAGTGGATTTTTTGCCTCTAATTCACGTCATCTGTATCACTCCGCAGTCCGGTAATTTATCAACCCCAGCGTAATCGGTTGCTAAGCGACGTCAAAGAAAGGCAAACTATTTCTCTGCTGATCAACGCTACGAATGATAACAAATACATTGGAAAAAGACACACTGTGTGAAGTTATTTTTTCGTTTTGGCAAGTAGCCATTACTAATAATACCAATAATCTTTGGCTGGGATGATGAGGCATCAGACAATCAAGTCATTTTAGCCTGAATACATAAAAAAGCACCAGAGCAGGTTGCTAGTACCATGGACAGTATCAGAACGATAACTTGTTGAACTAAATGGATGTGTAGGCAACACCACGGCATGCAGACCACTGCCACATAAATAAAGCTAAGACGCATATTTATTGCTTAAGATTTGCTGGTGCTGTGGCGAGGTCTTTTGTGTTTTTTGCACTCAAGTGATTGGCTGTTTTAACTTGCAATTGATAGTCGGTGGAGTCAGTCTCTTGTTGACACAAAGTGACTTTTTGGTCATTCTTGCTTTGCTTGAATTCTGGAATAATTGTGGGGGGGAGTGTATGAGTTTTGGTCAGAATGCCTGATGTAGGCTAGATTGGATGGAATGCGTGTCGTGAATTGAGAAAAGCCAGCTCATGACGTGATACAGCGTTCAGCTGTGCAACAAATATTTTTTCTTTTTCAATCTTGACGACTTCTGTAGTG
This sequence comes from Pollachius pollachius, assembly GCF_949987615.1. NCBI lineage: Eukaryota > Metazoa > Chordata > Actinopteri > Gadiformes > Gadidae > Pollachius > Pollachius pollachius. The sequence continues at coordinate 20,574,114 of NC_136935.1, forward strand.
CTGTGTGTAGCCACATGCTTGCCCCTTCTGAACTTAAACACGCAATTCATTTCCTTTCCTGGCTCCTATTGTTTATGTTGGTAGCTAAGCCATGTCATGTCACGTTGTCAACATTGGATACATGGAGCAGAACATAGTGGGTCATATGTCCAATGCTTTTTGGAAACGTTTTCTTCATAAAACGTGCCAGACAGATTTTGTATACATTTTATTCCTTAGTAATTAGCTACATGGGTATGCCGTCTTTCAGAACCTTTCATTACCAGCACTAAAGAGAGAAAAAAGAGTGCATCTTTCTCATTGTACCCAGCACTTCTGAAAATGCACTTCCAAATGCGTCTGTCCCCAGCACACAAACCAAACTGACGCCCATGCGGTTGATAGTACTATTAAAACGGTTGTTACTACTATTACTCCTGTTAGTACTATTATTACGGTTTTAAGTACTATTATCGCGATAACGTGAGCCAAATGGTGCTCACCTGTCTAGTAGAAGAGAGATTGGCGTCTCTTTGTGGTCCTAGCTCCTCATGAAGCTTCCATCTTGGGAATGCTGCACCAATGCCCACCCTCGTCCCCCTCCTCACACAGATTATCTTCTTGGTTGGTTTGATTCACTCGTACGTTTACGCATTTCATGGACAGCTTCAGCGTCAGAAGTCGATGCAAACTGGACTAAGTAATCCTAATTCATCATCACGAATAAGAACCAATAAAAACAACAGAATGAAAAGACAACTGTGTGGATCGCTCTCTAGTTCGCCCACTTCCTTCCTCACTCAGTGTGTTTCCCATTTTTTCCAGAAGTTAGGGGTTAAAGGGCAGAGGACTCTTTAACACACAAAAAAATTGCCCGGCCCGTTACCGTGCACGAAAGTACGGATTTCTCTGAGCTTGGACTTGGTTGGAAATATTTGGGATAATGTATGAACACATCCAAATAAAAATTCTAACGTAGATCTATTCATTTTTAGATATTTGAATGCTGAAACATATTTAATATGCCTTTGAGTGAGCCTTGTAGCAGCTTAAAGGTCCTATTACAACAGGTACAGGAAGCATGGCCCATCTTGTTTAGTTAATTATCTGACTGGGAGAATGGCACATCCTCACAGTTTAAATGATTCTATGAAATGGAAGCTGTTTGGCAGGAAGCTTGTTCGACTCAATCCCAAGACAAAGGAACTGCACAATTCAGGGCAATTTTAAAAGTCAATAAAACAATGGGAATTACTCTTGGCGATGCAAGTGTATGTGTGGGTTTCAAGACAGCTACAAACAAACAAATGGTAATTGGTTGCTAAGCAACAAACACTGAAAACAACAGTTTCGACTCAGTAGGATGATGCTGAGACAACGACCCCCCTGTACATACCACATTAACATAATTGCATGAAATCCCATTTGATCAGATTCCTTGGAATTGTTTGTCGTGTTTTCTGATATACGATGTCTAAATGGCTTTGAAATCAGGTGGAAGAAAGCATCGCTTGTGTCTCTCATGGCAACTGAAGAACGACATCTAACAGGATCCACCATTACACTAATCTGTTGCAGTTAACTAACATGACATTAAAATACACCCACTGCTGCTGGGGAGACTTCAATTAAATGTGAACCATACCCAACCGATTGGGCTGAAACTGTTTGGATTAAATGTTAGTACTATTATTACTGTTGTAAGTACTATTATTACCGTTGTTAGTACCATTAATACTTTTGTTAGTACTATTAATATGGTTGTTAGTACCATTAATACTGTTGTTAGTACTATTATTACGGTTGTTAGTACTATTATTTCAGTTGGTTGTATTATTATTACAGTTGTTAAAACTATTATTACTGTTGTTAGTACTATTACTACTGTTGTTAGTACTATTATTTTGGTTGTTAGTACTATTTTTACGGTTGTTAGAACTATAATTACTGTTGTTAGTACTATTATTACTGTTGTTAGTACTATTTCTACTGTTGTTAGTACTATTATTACAGTTGTTAGTACTATTATTTTGGTTGTTACTACTATTTTATGGTTGTTAGAACTATTATTACTGTTGTTGGTACTATTATTACTGTTGTTAGTACTATTAGTACAGTTGTTAGTACCATTATAAATGTTGTAAGGACTATTATTACTGTTGTTATTACTATTATGCGATAACGTGAGCCAAATGGTGCGCACCTTTCTAGTAGAAGAGAGATTGGTGTCTCTTTGTGGTCCTAGCTCCTCGCGAAGCTTCCATCTTGGGAATGCTGCACCAATGCCCACCCTCGTCCCCCTCCTCTCACAGATTATCTTCTTGGTTGGTTTGATTCACCCGTATGTTTACGCTTTTCATAAACAGCTTCTGCATCAGAAGTTGATGCAAACTGGACTAAGTAATCCTTATTCATCATCACCAATAAAAACCAATAAAAAAAACAGAATGAAAAGACAACTGTGTGGATCGCTCTCTAGTTCGCCCACTTCCTTCCTCACTCAGTGTGTTTCCTGGTTTTTCCCGGAAGTTAGGGGTTAAAGGGAAGAGGACTCTTTAACACACGAAAAAATTGCCCGGCTTGTTACTGTTCATGAAAGTACGGATTTCTCTGAGCTTGGACTTGGTTGGAAAATTTAGGCTAATGTATGAACACATCCAAATAAAAATTCTAACGTAGATCTATTCATTTTTAGATATTTGAATGCTGAAACCTTATTTAATATGCCTTTGATTGAGCCTTGTAGCAGCTTAAAGGTCCCATTACAACAGGTACAGGAAGCATGGCCCATCTTGTTCAGTTAATTATCTGACTGGGAGAATGGCACATCCTCACAGTTTAAGTGGTTCTATGAAATGGAAGCTGTTTGGCAGGAAGCGTGTTCGACTCAATCCCAAGACAAAGGAACTGCACAATTCAAGGCAATTTTAAAAGTCAATAAAACAATGGGAATTACTCTTGGCAATGCAAGTGTATGTGTGGGTTTCAAGATGGCTACAAACAAACAAATGGTAATTGGTTGCTAAGCAACAAACACTGAAAACAACAGTTTCGACTGTTGACAGGGGGATGATGCTGAGATAAGGACCCCCCTGTACATACTAAATTAACATAATTGCATGAAATCCTATTTGATCAGATTCCTTGGATTTGTTTGTCGTGTTTTCTGATACACGCTATCTAAATGGCTTTGATATCAGGTGGAAGGAAGCATCGCTTGTGTCTCTCATGGCAACTGAAGAACGACATCTAACAGGATCCACCATTACACTAATCTGTTGCAGTTAACTAACATGACATTAAAATACACCAACTGCTGCTGGGGAGACTTCAATTAAATGTGAACCATACCCAACCGATTGGGCTGAAACCGTTTGGATTAAATGTTCACCAGGCCTTGACCCTAACTCTCACCCCCTCTTTGAGTGGTTCAGTCATTCTGGAGGCTCTGAAGTTATCAGGCTGGGATGGTGTACAGAATGAAAATGACATGTTTGAGGTTATGTTAGTACATCACTGATCAATTAATTAATAAAGTATAGAAGTAATGTAAAAGAGAGGGACACACACACAAACAGACACACACACACACACACACACACACACACACACACACACACACACACACACACACACACACACACACACAGTTATCAGGAATGAGCTCATGGGAGGCAGCTTGCAGATCACAGCAACCTCTCACTGAATCAATGGAATAGGCTTTTAAACACACACACACACACACACACACACACACACACACACACACACACACACACACACACACACACACACACACACACACACACACACACACACACACACACACACACACACACCACACACGCACGCAGGCGACTCATGTCAAGTTTTAATACACTGGCTAAAGGAGTTGGAAAGCAATTCAATTAGTATTTCCTTCTCTTTAAAGCCCACAAAGAGCTGAGACAAATCCAATCGAGAGAGAGAGAGAGAGAGAGAGAGAGAGAGAGAGAGAGAGAGAGAGAGAGAATGCAAAAACACTAGGAAAACATTGAGAAACCTGTCAAATCAGAAACTTAGGGACCCAGACAACAACAATATCCGTCTCCATTATTATGAGACCTTAAAACAATACAGAAACACAATAAGGAGAAAAAGGGACTATGCTAGGAACCAGATAAACCAAATTGAGGAATACATAGACTCAAACCATTTCTGGGAAAATTGGAACACACTTAACAAACAAAAACGGGAAGAATTAAGCATTCAAAATGGAGATTTATGGGTAAATCACTTCTCCAATCTCTTTGGCCCCATTGTAAAGAACAAAGAACAAACACATATACAAGATAATTTACAAACACTAGAATCAGTTATTAAAGATTATCAGAACCCAATAGACTCTCCAATCACATTAAAAGAACTACAGGACAAAATAAGTTATCTTAAACTAAAAAAGGCATGTGGTGTTGATGGTATTCTAAACAAAATTATTAAATATACACATCTCAAATTGCAATTGGCAATTCTAAAACTGCTTAACATTGTTCTTAGCTCCGGGATCTTCCCCAATATTTGGAACCAAGGACTGATTAGCCCAATCCACAAAAGTGGACATAAATTTGACCCCAATAACTACAGAGGGGTCTGTGTCAACAGCAACCTTGGTAAAATTCTATGCATGATTATAAATGGCAGACTCCTTAACTTCCTGACTGACAATAATGCCATAAGCAAAAACCAAATCGGCTTCTTACCAAATTATCGTACAACAGACCATATATTCACATTAAGCACCCTCATTGACCACCAAATAAACCAAAACAAAAGCAAACTATTCTCCTGCTTAGTAGACTTTAAAAAAGCCTTTGACTCAATTTGGCATGATGGTCTGTTGTTTAAATTAATAGAAAGTGGTGTTGGAGGAAAAACTTACGACACCATAAAGTCCATGTACACAAACAACAAATGTGCAGTTAAGATAGGAAAGAAACACACAGACTTCTTCCCACAAAGCCGGGGTGTGAGACAGGGATGCAGCTTGAGTTCAACCCTGTTCAACATATACATCAACCAACTAGCAAGCACATTAGAA
>NC_136935.1:20584169-20586669 GCF_949987615.1 Pollachius pollachius
ATCAGTTCCCTTCACAGCTGCTTATCCCACAGGAAATGCACGTTAAGCTGGACGCACAATGGCCAATTAAACCAACGGGGCCCTTTAGGAGTCTGGGTCATTCACCAGAGTCGTTGATGAAATCAGCAGTGGCTCTTTATAAGGTGACCGTGCCTAAACACAAAGTGCGACCAGAGCCATACAGACCGGTATGTAATCACCCTCTCTAATCACCATGTTGGCGTGGGTGATCTGCAGGCAAAGGCAAAGGAGCAAATGAAGCACTAAAGAAGGGAATATATGATGCAGGTAAAGCCCATACAACGGTGGAAAGGTGACCCGTTAGAACCGGGCAATAAAATATGTTAAAAAAAATAATAATTGAATGAAAATTGTATTATTTTATATTATTGCATTGTTGAAGCGAGCCCGAGACTCAGGCATTTCAGTGTTGTGAATATGACAAATAAACCAAAATGAAGGCATAAAAATGATAACCGGTCCTCCATATTTTTGTTATGAAAACCAAAAAGGTTGGGAACCGCTGGAATAGAGGGCTGAATAAAGAGAGAATGGCGCGGGGATTGAGTGACATGGGTTAAAAAGGGAAAGGGGAACAGAGAAGAAGAGGGAGATTAGAAATGAGTTAGGATGCGGAGGAGGAGCTGCGTTAGCTGCTGTGGATAGAGGGAGGTAGCATGTGGAGGAAGGAGGAGCAGGAGGAAGGCCATGAGGAGGAGGAGGTGTGAAAGAAGGTTTCTAGCTCAAGTCACCAATGTCAAAACATGGTGTATCGACTGGCCAGAGATAAAACCAGGCTAGCTCACACCAACACATTGACATGTGCACAGACACACCTTCACGCACATGCACACACACAAACACATACACGCGCCACACACAGACACCTTAAGGCGCGCACGAGCACACACACACACACACACAGACACACACAAAGTGCAGCTGGATCGATGGGACACTGACGCCTGCCTGACTTTGTTGAGGGAATCTTAGGAGCATGGCTTACAACCAGCCTTTAAGACCCTCGTAGTGCAGACAGCTAAGGGCCCCTTTCTGGGTGATACATGTCAGTCCAACTTGTACGTATGTTTTCTCCCTGCAGACAAACACGGTTTATCACAAGGGTCTGTCCACCGTCCTCTGGTCATTACGCTCTCTATGGAAACAACATGAACAGCAGTTGAAGATTGCAGTCATTTTATATGTACGGTATGCTGCTGTTGTTTGGTTACAATCTATATGCATTGTTAAATCAACTATGGTGTCATCCCCCTCATTCGGGGGCCACCATATCTCTCTCTCCTGGTCAGTATCGCGCGGGGGACAAAATCACCACAGTGCTACCATTATTTTATTTGCAATAAAATATCGTTCTAACCAATACTTAATGTCCAATACTGAATCAATGCACCTCGATAGCTCCAACCCACCGCTGTTCCTACTCATAGGGTAATGTTCAGAGAGAGAACATGAGATCATATCCAAGACCAAACTCAGTCCGGCCAGAGAAACGCATCAGTGCCACACGTCGCCCCCCACTCAGGACAAAAACAAGAGACATAACTACTGAGACTACTGAGATTACCCTAACACTAACCCTTTCACCATAAACAGTTACCATGAGCCTTAACGACTTACCATGAGCCCGGCTAGACAGGTCATCCCTCCTCCTAACTCACACACAGTTCCCCTAAGAGAGAGAGAGAGAGAGAGAGAGAGAGAGAGAGACATTTACTTTGCAGGGTCAGACAAGCAGTTCTGCACACAAAGCTTATGCATGCTGAAATACATTAAACCTACTCTGTGACAAACACATTTACATATACAAATTCACAAACTGAGGGATAAAAACATTAAGTCAGCCTTTAACATGACTGACTACAGAACAGAGTTTAGCACACACCCGAAATCCAAAGAAACAAGCAAAAAGCCCCCTTACACACACAGAAACACACACACACAGTCCTATGGTAGGCTATGAGAGGGCAAGACAGAGAGAGTGGGAGACTTGGCTTTCTCTCTTAAGCGGCCTTTCATCTCCTTTTCCTCTCCACCTATCTATCCCCTTTTATTCCCTCCTTCCCCGTCTCCCCCCCTCTCGCTCCGTCCCCATCTCTCCCTCCTCTCCTCTCCCCCAGTTGACCTTCACTCTGCTCCACTCTGATCAATACCCCTCCTCTTCCTCCCCGTCTCTTGAATGTTAAAGCAGGAAATCAAAGCTTTGAGTGGAAATCAAAGGTGCCTGGACGCCGTTCAGCCCTGTGCCGCAGGGCCAGGCCCTGCACCACACGGCAGAGGATCACACTAGATAGCACATGAGCCTTCTGCATCGCACAGCATAACACAGCCCCACACAAAGGGCCCGCCGCGCCGACACGGGACACGCCAGGACCGCAGCGTGAGGTGCCGCTTGCCTCCGACGCTGGGACATCCAGGGGATTCAAGGGGAAGACTTCGTAACGCGAGGTGGGAGAAAATGTTCAGGACTCACTTAAACATT
>NC_136935.1:20596669-20614169 GCF_949987615.1 Pollachius pollachius
GAGCTCCCCTAGGGGGGCCACGCCTTCACCCTCACCCTCCCTCTCCTCGCTCTCTTAACTTCTTCCTCTCTTGCTCGCCTCACTCTCAGTCAGAGTTGTAGAGGGGATTATCTGGCCAGAGTGGGCAGACCTCTTCAAAATAATACCTTCCACAGCACCTGAGGGGTCGGGGGAGGGGAGGGGGCCCGAGGTCAGGTGGCGGGGGGAGGGGGAGGAATAGTAAGGGAAGAAGGAAGGGATGGATTATGGGAAGGAGAAAAAAACATTTGGACCTTTTTGAAAGGAGAAAAAGGGAACGAAGGAAACAGAGCCAGATACAGAGTGAATCTCTCTCTCTCTCTCTCTCTCTCTCTCTCTCTCTCTCTCTTCCCCTGCCGCCCCCAAACACACCCAGACACTTAAATAGTATTAATTTGCTTTTCTTACTTATAATTTGCATTTCTGCAGCTGTATGTGTGTGTGTGTGTGTGTGTGTGTGTGTGTGTGTGTGTGTGTGTGTGTGTGTGTGTGTGTGTGTGTGTGTGTGTGTGTGTGTGTTTGTGTTCGTGATGGTGTTGATTATGACCATGCTGGGGGGAATACCCAGTCAGCTCCACACACACAGACACAAGCATAGCAGAGAAGACCGGAGACCATAGGAGATGATAGGAGAGGAGAACAGAAGAGAAGAGAGGACAGGAGAGCGGTGAAGAGAAGGGAAGGAAAGAGAGGAGAGGAAAAGAGAGAGGAGAGGAAAGGATATACCACCATACCACTACATATCTACACATATCACCATACCACTACATATGTACACCACATATCACATACCACTATATATCTATGCCACATATCACCATACCACTACACATCTACATTACATATCACCATACAACTACATATCTACACCTATCATCATACCACTCTATATTTACACCACATTTACACATGTTAGTAAGTAAATAAAGTATTTATATAGCACCTTCAATCGAGCAAGGCCGCAAAGGGCATCACAAAAGTGTACAAAGAAAGAAACTACAAAACATAAACAAGAACAGACCAAGTTCAAATAATACAAAACGACAAACTGTCGATAGCACAAGGCCAGGCAAAGGCCAGGAGACTAATTGCATTAGTGTTCAGGAGCTTTAAAAGGCCTCCAGAGACACGGCATATCAAATGAGTAAAGGAAGAGTGTCCATAATGACGGGCCACCACTGCAGAGGTACCACTACCAGAATAACCAGTCAGACCTGGACAGAAGACCTAGCTGTCATATAGCGATGGAGTAGGTCACAGGTGGACTCAGGAGCCTGACAATGCAAGGCTTTATATGTAAAATGAGCTCAAGACACAAGCTCAAGGTTACTGGCACTGGCATCAGTAACCCTAACAAATGTGGTCGCATCCATTTATTAGCCACTTTGTCGCAATATGGGCATGTCCTTCGTCACGTACCATCCATCTGTGTTTATTAATTGGACAGATTCACTCACTTTAGATAAGTTGTGAAATTATTTTATTGCATAGGGGTCTTTTTCTATTTTTACCACCAGTAATTCTTTGTGCTCCTCCCCATCCAATATCACAAAGCTCTGCCTACCAATAATAAGCTGCTAATTGGGTAATATGGTCCGACTAGAAAATGCATTTCCTGCAGAAAATGCGGTGAGTGCTGTAGTGCAAAGTGTGGTTGAAAATATATTTTAGTAAAGCCACACAGTTTAAGACATAAAGAAATGTTAAATGGCTGAAATTAAGTGAGGGGATTTGAAGAGTCCAAATGGAATCAAACAATTTAAACATGCTCACCATTTTAAAAATGTAAAATGGTTGCAAACAAATAAAGCAAAGAGATAAACAAATAGCTAATGTGATAACATTTGTAGACATTTGAGATAAAATATAGAATAGCTGAGCAGTGTCTGTTTGTGTGTGTGTGTGGTAGTAACTTGGAAAAGTATGTTATTGACCTTATTCCTTCACATCTAGTTGATCAAATAAGCTCACAAAATGATGAGGCTTATACCGTTGGACTCCTTGTAGTCTCATCCATCATGTGACACTTTGTTTGTGTAGATACCAGCATGACGTTAAAAATAACGTTTTCAAGCATTGTTGTTGACAGGCTTGTGTAGCAGTTGTTGAGGCAGCCCCATCACAGTATCTCTCACGACCGCAGACCACCACCAGGGTTGCTGTGATGTTTAGGGGTTAAGCAGGGGCAAAGCCATAACTGAGACCTTGAACTGTGCACTGAAAGAGGCAATCCGTCCTTCTTCTGTAGTCAGAAATCCATTGAATATACTCCTTAGGGTCAGCCATCTGTTCACTTTTTGGTGTCGCACATAGTCCGCACAGGTTGTAGTAGACAATGTTACTTCCACTAACATGGCGGGGCTCTCTGCTATTGGAGAAACTCCTCCAACTCTGCTAAGTGTGTGTATAAAGCCAGTGATAACAGCAAAATACTGGCATGTACATCACATCACACCATAAAGACCAAATATCACTACATATGTACACCACATATCACCATACCACTACATATGTACAACACAAATCATCATACCACTATATATCTACACCACAAATCACCATACCACTACATATCTACACCTATCACCATACCGTACCACATATCAACATACCACTACATATCTACACCACATATCACCCCAAACCACCAGGCTACAACAAACCTGATGATTTTGTAGTTTTACTTACCTCACTAAGTAAAACCTTTAACAAAAGTTTAATGAGATACTTAAGGTAATTTTTTATGAAACAAATAAAATAATAATTATGAAAAAAAATTTTTTTTCCTGTGACGACTTGATTTAACAGTACCTTGATCTGTTTTGATGTGCACAACAAGGGCAACGTCGGCACTCAGAAGAACACCCCTAGGTGTTTAGCAGTGGGCTCGGTTCCTCCCCCTGGATGATGGACAACATCACTGTGAGGAGGCAGACACACAGGAAGATGCGTCCAGACGCCCAAATGGAGCTGGGCGAACAAGCTGGAAGTGGGCGATCTTTTGCCTGCAGCCCCAGAAGTAATCACCCAATGAAAGTCCTCCCCTGGTGGTCTCAGAGTCCGGCAGCCCTCAGACAACACAGGAAGTGATTGCCACCATGCAGGCCCGTCAGGGTTCTCCTAGTACCCTCATGTGAATGGCGCCTAATGCTATGCTGATTGTGGTGAGCTCTGCAAGCGTGTTGTGCACAGAGCGCAGGCCATTTCCCTCTCCCCGCATGTCCCCTTTCAGGATCCCAGTGAGGAGGCCCTTTACTAGACCCTGCACTGCCAGCAGACACTTCAGCATTACACAATTACACACATCTAACTCACACATGTGGACACGCACATGAACACACTTGGACATGCATGCACACATACACACACACACACGCACACATACAAAATTCAATAGAAATACCAAAATGGACAACCCTACACTTAGACACATACAATGATCCCTACAATACACACAGCCACAAACGCACAAAGGCACAACCCAACAACTACATACAAACACACACACACACACACACACACAAACACACACAAACACATACAGACACTCACAGAAAAGTTTCTACAGTACAACTGTAGAAGGACCGTTGGCATTTTGACAAAAGATTAATCTGACAGCCATTGGAAAAAGTAATAGATGTGCCCTCTGGTTGACCCATGTACAACACCACAGAGCACCACCACCACCACTAGCGCCACCAACACTGTCTACGTGTTGATGCTACAATGGCAACTTGTGCTACGGACTTCCAGGATACATTACATCCTCATCATTTGACACAAATACATATTCATGATTTATGTATGATTTTATGTTATACATATATACTTTGTTTTTGGTTTGTTTGTTTTTTCATTTGCTCTGTATTTATTTGTAGTTCCTGAATGTATGCGGGGTCTGTTCTTCACATTTTCACCTCTTTGTCTGGAATACACAGCACTTTGTGGGCATCTGTGTCCTTTCCAAAATAAACTCCCAAGTAACCGAGAAAATAAGAAATAAAGAAAATAATGCAGAACAAAAGTCAAAGTCAACGTCAAAGTGAACTTTATTGTCAGACCGAAATTGCGTTTCCCCATACTCCAAATGTGCTATTAGGACATTCAATTGATCACTCAATTGAACGTGTTTTCGTGGCTTCTTACGTTGATCTTTTTCAGTTTTTTTGAGGGCTTTGATCACAATTTGACATCACAGAGGGTCCAATTTCTGTTGGTCATTTATTCACTACTTCAACTCCTAAATGTAGCTTGTATGAACACATGACAATAAAACAAAGTAGTCAGCACTTTAGTCAGCAATTTCACCATGACAAGTTAACATAGAGCTGGCCTTCAAGGACATCAAGCAGAATATACTGCAGACACTTCAAACACGCCATTCAAAAGGGACTTTCATTCAGATTTGGAAAGAATAATTTGCTCACGTTAATTGCGAGACAGAAAGATACACAGAAAGATACACAGTGGGGTGAAGGAGACAGTAAGAGATACGACGATTGAGGGAGATATAAGAAGATAAAGGGAGACAGAGAGATGGAGGGGGGAAAGGACAGACAGAGGCTGTGTATCGATTGAGAGGATGCAACCTAATTATAATTAATAATATGGCAATCTGTCCAAATGAAGTAGAAACTATAGGAGACATCCTGACTAGGTTCCCAGAGTTGGCCACATTTCCATGAAGGAGATTGGACGGGTGCTTGATCCGTGTGAAGAATACCATGAGGCCGTGCGGCACAAGGACCAAGTTGTCTCCTTCATCTTTAAAACATTCACATATTTACATATATTGTACAAGAAATAACACAAGTGAATAGTTACTAGTTACTACGTCATTAGGTTTTTCTTGAAAAAGAAACATTACATTTTCACGTGATGCTAGGCTTTCTCACTTTTTGAAGCACTTCCACAAAGGGGCTACCAAGCAAGGAGGCTTCTTAAATACATATCGATGTTATAGGAAGCATTCTCCCTATTGAGACACAGTCTAATGGACGGAAACAGAGAGAGACAAAGATAAGAGAGGAAGGGATGGAGACAGAGAGAGGGAGGGATAGAATAAGGGATGGAGACAGAGAGAGGGAGAGAGGAAGGGATAGAGACAGAGGAAGGAAGAGAGGAAGGGATGGATATAGAGAGAGGGAGAGAGGAAGGGATTGAGACAGAGGAAGGAAGAGAGTAAGGGACGGAGAAACAGCAGACAATAAAGGAAGCGATGGAGGAAGAGCGGAAAATAAAGGAAGTGATGAGACAGAGGAAGGAAAGGGGAAAGAGAGGAAGGGATGGAGACAGAGAGAAAGGGATCAGAGAGAGAGGAAGGGATGGAGAAAGAGAGCAAGGGATGAAACAGAGAGGAAGGAATGGAGATAGAGAGAGGAAGGGATGGAGACAGAGGAATGGATGAGACAGAGAGGAAGGGATGAGACAGAGAGGAAGGAAATTAGACAGAGAGGAAGGAATGGAGACAGAGAGGAAGGGATGGAGACAGATAAGCAAGGAATAGAGAAAAAGAGTTAGGGATGGAGAAAGAGAGGAAGGGATGAGACAGGGAGGAAGGAAATTAGACAGAGAGGAAGGGATGGAGACAGATAAGCAAGGAATAGAGAAAGAGAGGAAGGGATGGAGAAAGAGAGGAAGGGATGGAGACAGAATGGAAGGAATGGAGACAGAGAGGAAGGGATGGAGACAGAGAGATAGGGGATAGAGGGGGTCAGGGCAGGTGAGGAAGAGATAGAGAAAAAAAGAGAGGGGGACAGTGACAGACAAGGAGACACAGAGACAGAAGGGGGATATAAGGTGGAGTTGTACCGGTGTGTATAGAAGTGAAATACTCAAACCCAAGGAAAAATCAAACAGAGTTTCTCACTGACAAAACACACAGATTCACATGCACAAGCATGCAGACACGAACACACACACACATAAATACGTCGCATTCGGGGTCAGTAATTGAGTGGGAAGGAAAAGCTGTCTTCAAACCGTCTGCCCCACCCTCCTCCTCTCCACCCCTCCTCTTTCACGTAACATATTCACACACAACCATCATTCAACAAGACAAATTTGTTGCCCAGGGTAACCAGCAGGGTGCTGGGACAATGTCAGCTGTCAATCAGAGCAGACAAGTCATGTCATTGGTTTTGGTGGTTGCCATTGTTTATTGTTTGTATTCTTTAGTTAGTGAGATTATCAGCCCTCACAAGGAGTTACGTTGAACAGTACAGATGTATACACACAAACACACACACACACGACACATAGCTTTTAATAAAATAACCCCCACACACACACACACATACAGACACACACACACAGCAAACCACTCAATATATTTTCAAAATTAAAATGCATTGGTTGGTGCCAGGAAGCAGAAAAAACAAAATGACATTGAGATAAGAGTGGTGAGCGGAAAGAGATGAAGAAAGGGCCAGTAGAGTCACAGAATTGAGACATGCATGATATCATCCATTCGTTTCCAAAGGGGAAACGAATGGATGAGTGCCAGCTCCCAGTCTGAGTGCCTCGATACGGCCCCGCCCCACACCAGCAAGACTCAACTCTCCTCAAGCCCCAAATACATCCCTTTAAATCCACATCACCTCTCAGAGCCCTGTACACGATGGCCTCTCAGAGCTCTGTACACGGCTCCTCTCTTTTTTTTGCTTAAAAGATAATGGATATGTAACAGATATTCGAACTCTGAATTACAGCGATTTGACCCAGGTAACTAAAGACATCACAAAGTCTTATAAAGACTTCCTGCTGTAACAAGGCAAACCTGAGGATGGTTGAACAGGCACTGCTTTGGGATAAATGAGAGAGCAGCAGAAATGCAATCAAATGGTTCTCTGTGTGTGTTTTGCTGCTTGAACTCGGTGGCGTGGAAACCCCACGCCCTTGAGCCTGCTACATATGGTGGAGAATGCGGGCATCTGTTACACCAAGTCGAATAGCTGGACAGACACGGAGAACCATGGAAGCGTTGGTGAAACAGCCGGGTGAGGCGAACACAGCGCAGCCGGCTCTGCATCAGGAGCTGATGGGAGCACTGACGGCTGGGCGGGTCGGTGTGGCTGCAGGAGCTGCAGTTTCCTGTCTCGCCCCTAGCCTGTTTTTACTGAAGCAGACAGGGACTCACAATAGGGAGGCTTACCTCTAAACCGGCGGTTTAGGGGACGGCGGTTCGGAAGAAATGCCCCCCCGGAGCATTGGGCCAGCCTACTTGCACCTTTGTCTGGCGCAGTACATAATCAGGAGAGGATCTGACGGATCATCATGCAATACGAGGGCCTGAAAGAGGAGGTCTTGCCCTGTATTGTTACAGCCTGTGGTTACAACCAGTAGGTTGGGTAGATTTCCTTGAATTGGACATATGATGCATCAGCATCTTCACACTCGCAAATGTATGATAACCAGGCTGCCAAGAACTGGTTCACTGCTGCACCGCTGAGGGCCATGGAGAAAGTGGTCATGGACATATATCTTTGTTCTCCCATTGGAAGCTAAACATGTTAGCCAGGCAAGTCAATCTACAGACCGGGATCAGCTGGTGGACCTGGTAGAAGGTCCCCAGTACAGACCAGGATTAGCTTGTGGACCTGGTGGAAGGTCCCCAGTACAGACCGGGATCAGCTTGTGGACCTGGTGGAAGGTCCCCAGGCTGTGGAAGTCGTGCTGCTGGACGTCCACTGAGGGGTGAACCCACCACTCGCCCAAAGGAGCAGAAAATAACAGAGGACCACAGAGGTTCCCGGCCAGGTATGGAGGGACACCAAATGCCCTCGGGACGATGCCCTTCCTGAACCCATAAGGCAGGAAGTGCTACGAGTGAGGCAAAGTGGACTAGTGGAAAGATTAATCCGGACCCTGTAGTAAATGCTGAAGAATGTGATGGAGACAGATGGAACTGGGTCCAGAAACTCCCCTACCGGATGATTGCTGATGATGAAGTGCTTGAGAAGGTGAGCAAAGTCAATTGTAGGGACCGACAGCCAGATTTACCATGTTAACATATTAAAGAAATGGAATGCCCGGGATGTACTCTGCTCGATTCCTCCAAGGTTACCACCCAAACCAGGCACATCAAGGTGCCTCTAGGTGTACAGCTGCGCCCAGCACAGAGGCAAAAGCAGCCAGAGTCGGTCTACCGGAACCAGGTAGTGTTCTCCAGTGAATCGGGCCACACCAAACTGGTACATCACTACATCATCACCAAGCCCGGGACAAAGGTGGAATGGAGTTAACAAGCTAGTACTGGAGGTCTATTCCCCACTTTGGCTCCCTAGCCAGCCAGTGACTGGGACAGAGGAGATGGAGAAATCCTGGATGCCGCTGCTACCGGGTGACCCGGCATCACGTGTTCCCTGCTGGTTCTTATCCCAACAGCTCTTTGCCTCCTCTGTTGTCAACAGGCTGCCCATGGGAACGCCCATGCCCTCCAGGAGGGAGGCTCTAGGGAGCTGTACCACCCCTCCGTCCCGGTCCGAACTGAGGGGATGGGTGTTGGCAGACAGCAGGGAGGGGTGATGGGGATGATAATGGAAGGAAGTTATCTTGCAACCCATCGGCTCTACCCGCAAGCCTTATATGGGCTTCCTGCCGTAACGGGGCAAACCTGAAGATGGCAGGAAGCAGGCAGTCCTTAGGGATAGGAAAGAGAGCAGACTGCGACATGGGAGGCAAGCAGCGTGAATAAGTATCTGTGTGAGAACTGAGAGAAATGCACTGCCTAGAAGAGAAGAATTAGAACGGACATTGATTCACTGCTGTGATCTGGACCGTCTAACTACCCCCACAGTGTACCGACACGGCTTGAGAACCCTCCTTGAACGACCCCTGGATAAAGGACAACGGACATTGATTGAGGCTAGTTGAGCCTGCTACATTATATATATATATATATTAGGGCTGCAACAACAAATTGATATAATCGATAAAAATCGATTACTAAAAGCGGCAACGAATTTGGTCATCAATTCGTTGAGTCGCGTGATTAACATGTCTCTCGTAGGCGCAGCACTGTTTACAGCCAGCCGCTGACAGGTTGGTTCATGGTTCATGCACGCCCACAGTGAGCTTTAGTGTGAGCGACCACAGCTTGTATTTTGGTCATATCTTAACACTGGACTGTAGGCCTATATGAAAGTGTTGTACCTTCACTGTCTTTGGGTTAAAAAAACTCCTTCAACTCAGTATCCGTCTAGTCCAACCGAAAACTCTGTCAGCTGCTGCTGCCGCAGACGGTGTGCAGACGGGCTCGGAGTCGGCACCGCGTGCATCAACAGTCATTCAAAGCAGCGGTAGTAATCACACAACTGGACGGTGTAGAAAGTCCCGTCAGTTAAAAATAGTAATCCAGTTTTTAAATCCATTTTAAAATCGGCAGGATATAGAGCTAGTTAGCTTAAAAAAAAGTCGCAGACAGTGTCAAATGTGATGTGTTCAGGTCGGCTCAGTAATATGATTGATGTGTTCAAATGCAACACAAAAAAAAAGAAATTTGAGATTTTGGCAAAAACCTGTTTACCCAGTAATATAAAATAGATAGTAAAGATGGAATTATGACCGGTTTAACGTCCTATCTTGAAATATGATCATCTTATCAGCAATTAAAGCAATAATACAAGTTATATTTCAAGGAGTCTCGAAAATGGTATCAATATCAATAAAAACGATCTCCTGTCATCTGACAGAAATTAAGATGATTTAATTTATTTTTAACCATTAGTATTTACCGGTTAAAGATCTTATCAGTTGACCGGTTAACCATGGACATCCCTTATATACTGTATATATATAAACGTATATCATACATTGTATGTTATTTTTGTGTAATCCCAGTTATGTTTTTTTATTTTTTTATCATTTAATATTACTTTTAAGAGTTCTGGGACGTTGGAGCAATAACCTGGTGTTTTTACACTTCAGTCTGCACTGTGAATTTGAAGTAATGTTCAGTTTTTGAATAAAGATGAGGCAATTACAAATGTTTCTTTTTTTTATCCGATTCATCGATTCATTGAAAAAATAATCGACCGATTAATCGATTATTAAAATAATCGTTAGTTGCAGCCCTAATATATATATATATATATATATAGATATAGTGTAACCCTTCATGTATTGCCAGCTTGTTCAATCAGAAGGCTAAAATTAATGAATAGGAATAAGTAGTGAAAACTTGAAATGTGTTTACAATTCAACCTCCTTAAACATGTTGAGTGGCTGTAGCGTTTTACTTCTGTTGTGTTTATAAACTGATCTTTTTGATTAACATAAACTTTGTTTGTGGATTATGTAACAACTACTTAAAGTTATAAATTCAAAGGTACTTAGAACTTTACATTTTCAACATCAGAGCATCTGACGTCAGTCGACGCCAGGGCGACCTCAGTGGTAGAGTAGGAGTGGCCGTACACTTTGAACATTGAGTGGTGGGCATGTTGAATACTTACAACCATTGGATTATTGTAAGTATTCAACATAAAATGGAGATTTGTTTAAATATTTGTTTGGAAGTCGCGTGGAAACGCGGAACGTGTTTTTCATCCACAGGCATACACTCCACCACACACCTAACCATAGGGGAAGTTAAGTGTAACTGTTGGCCGGTAAGTGGGTGGAAGCAGCACAAACCATGACTGATTCTCACTTTTCTCCATGCCGTTCCTGTTTATCTGCATGGGAAAGTATCTGGATTGTGCAGAACATGCGTGGTAAGTCCCAGTAAAGAAACATCAGGCTTAGGCATTTTTTATGACCATATTCTAAATTATTTGCTTGCCACACCCTTAGTGCTAATGGTGTTTCAGAAGATGTGATAAATGTAAAATCTCTTTCATTCATTCAGGGTGATTTAGATGAGCCAGATCTGGGGGATACATTGGTGGCCCTGCTTCCAGACGTCTGGACCAATATCATGAGTCTGTTATCAGTGTTGGGCAAGTTACGTCAAAAGAGTAATGCATTATTTATTACTTTTTGCTGTCATTTCAAAGTAATTAGTTACATTACAATACTACTGTCTTTGAATTGTAAGGCATTACACTACTTTTACAGGCATTGTAAGGCATTACACTATTTTTACATTGCTTTTGCATTACTTTCACCAAATAACAGGAAATATGGATTTGGTGTTTTCAATAGATCTTTTTGTTTTCAATGCAGCTCATAACACAGCAGGAGGTGAAGTGGTATGGCATAATGACTGAGCTAGGTTAAAGTCTAACAAAAGCACAATATAATGGTCGCAGTTATGGCTCATGGTGCAAAACATTTTATAATAGAAATACTGTAACTTTAGGTATTCATATTGAAATCAATAGAGCTAGAGTCTACTACGGTAGATTGTAAAAAAATATATATATATCGAGCCCCCTTTCTGGTTTGTCTAGGATGAAATAGAGTGGTTGAAACCGAAATTTTGACTATTGGTCCTGTCTCGGGTATTTGGCTCATTTCGAATCGCCCCTGCCTGCTTCACAATGGCTGGCTATGGGTATTCACAAAACTGTCCTTAAAACAACCCTAAACGTTCGTTTTCAGAAATGTGCAACTCAGCGAGTGGTTAGTGGTGTTCGTTGATGTTCCACATCAAGTATCGTAGCGAAATACAATTTCTGTCGTGTTTTATTTGGCGTTTTGTAAATCCATTGATTTCGGTTGGAAGGCGCATTGCTCCTTGACCGGGAAAGGAAAGGCGGACTGGTTGTAGTCTTTTCGCTCCATTCTAGCCCTACTGATACGGAGAACCGAGCCAAAAGACTACAACCAGCCCCCCTGGACTCTGCTGCTGCCGTGATCTTCTCCTCTAGCAGTAAGAGGAAGGAACATTTGCGCAGATGTTTTTCTCCTATGCGAATCTCCCGGTGTTGGCGAATTTGTATAAAAACAACACACAAGTTAACTTTGGGTTTAAAATGCATTGTAACGCGCGTTACTGAGATTTTTACCGAGTAAAATATGACCTATTTTTTTTTGTAATGCCTTACATTACCATGTTACAGCAAAAAGTGAACAGTGGATTCTGCAGAGGAACATTGGATTCTGAAAAGGAACAGTGGATTCAGAAAATGAACAGTGGATTCTGAAAACATAACAATGGATTCTGAAAAGGAACAGTGGATTCTGCAGAGGAACAGTAGATTCTGAAAAGGAACAGGGGATTCTGAAAAGGAACAGTGGATTCCGGTGTCTCTCTTTGTTAGAGCATGGTCCCCAACATGAGTGTCATTGTCCGTGTTGACTACTGTTCGTATTCAAGTTGCTGCTCTGCCTTTGCACTTGATGATGAAATGATCTTATATTTTAACATTGTTTAAATAATATGCTGTGTTTTATTAGAGGAAAACAAGAGTTACGTATGTAACTACGGTTCTATGAATTCTGGATGACCGCCAGAGGCAGTGCTTAACACTGGATGTTATCCATTGCGCATGCGCAGGTCGAGTATTTAATAACAACAAAGTCACACGTGACCGGGATGACGTCGGGCCGCCCATGTATATAAGCCCACGTCACTCTCCAAGATGTCTCTTCAGAATCTTCTCGCAAGGGGTCGGAGACGGAGGGCTCCAAGTACCAGAGGTAGGTCCCATGAGGGAACCTTGGCAGCCCGTGGGGGGTTCCTCCGCTGAGCTCCTTTAAGAAATCGGGTCACCAAAGAATGAGACCCCACCGTCTGCCATCAACCTTAATGTGCCTTGATGAAATGGCAGCCACATAGACCCTTAAAGTGGAAGCAGATAGCTTCCTTTCCAGTAAGGACTGCAAACATGGGAGGCAAGCAGCGTGAACGCAGTATTATTGGCACTGAGGAACACTCCGGTACCTCTCTCTGAGCCTCACACCACTTTGCAAATATCTTCCACCTGTTAGCATAAAGTGCCCTGGTGGAGGGAGCTCATGAGTCTATGATGGTTTGAACTACCTCCTGGTCACATTCCATTATAACTGGATCAGCCCCATCAAGGGCCAAACCTATAGCTGCAGGCACTCTGGTCTGGGGTGGCAGATGTGGCCCCCCAGCTGTGAGAGCAGGTCCCGCCTCTTCGGCAGGCACCATGGATCTCCATCCAGCAGATTGTACATTACTGGAAACCAAGGTCTCCCTGGCCAGTTTGGGGCAACCAGCAGGAGTCTGTGGTTCCCCTTCTGAGCTCTGTATAGAGTTAACCCTATCAGTTAGGTGGATATAACCCACCTTGCTGTGTCTGAGGATCTACAATCTCGAATTTGAATCTCGATGATCTACAATCTTCTCCAGGAGGGTGGATACCTCCTGGCTGAGGGCCTGTCGCCTTGTGGGATCGTTGACTGTAATCAGTCTGATCCCCCTGAAAACTGCTGGCCGGCAACGGAACTGGAGAATGTACCCCTGGGAAAGCGTGGCCACCACCCAAGGGTCTGTAGTGCAACTTCCCCAGCAGATGAGGTTCTGCTGGGCGAAGACGCCCGGCCCTGAGCCGTCAGTACCTGCCCCCACGTCCACTTGGGGGCCTGGGGGGGGAAAACCTCGACCCCTCTGTGCCTGGGGTGCTGGCCTTGTGGGAACCCGACGGGGTTGATAGGGTTGCTCAGGAGCTGGTGCGGTCCTGGAATAACCACTAGGACGCGCTGGCGGCAGAGGACGAAAGGTGCCATAACCTTGTGGAGGCTTCTGTCTCGGTAGGGATGTAGCTCCCCGAAGGCTAGCAAACTGCTGCCGTGTCTGGTTACCCTGGATGCCACGATTCAAGGCCTGTTGTGCTGCTGGGCCAAACAGCTCTCCCGCAACTACGGGGAGAGTGTGGAGGGTTCTCCGGCATGGCTCTGATAATGGGGACTGGGCCAGCCATACCTGGCGGCGAGCCAGCGTAAGTGACGACATCAGCCTACCAAGCTCTCTGGTCATGAAGGCAAACGCCTGCAAAGACTTGTCACTTAGACTCTGCACTGAAGTATCTGCACTGGATGATTGCAAGGACTGAGACAGGGCCAGTATCAATGGGACAAGGAGTTCCCGATACGGCCCATACGTGCCGCTGGGTCATAGCACTTTATTAATGGGTCATCAGTGATGCGACACTTTGGCCTGGGACAGCAAGCATTCGGCCTCAACACCTTTTCTGGTGCCAAAATGAGGAAGGCAATGGTCGGCTCTACGGCTGGCATTCGGTCAAGTCCATGCTGGCTGGCATTCTGCATTTGAGCCAAGGCCCTGCTGTCACTGGTGTGTTGAGATAGAGATCTGGGGTCTGGCCAGCATCTGTGAAGCTCCTCAATATATGGCTGGGAGGGAGGCACAGAAAAAGTATCTTGTGGCGGGACATGCCTAAAGAATGCACTAGCTGGAGCGATTGCTGCTGGAGCCTCATCCAACAAGCGTGCCAGTGCCATTCGGACCACTGGCTTAACCGGGGCCGGGGGAAGCTTCTGAGCCTGCCCTAGACCCACTCCCTACATGCTGGGAGCCGTCTTCAGAAGCCTGGGTAGAAGCCTCTACCTCGCCCTGTCCCCACCTGTCTTCATAGAACTGGCTACAGGAAGCCCTCGTAGACAGGGCATCTCGTCCCATTCTGGTGTAGTTGGAGCCGCAGCCTGAGGGATTGACCTCTGGGTTGACGCCAACCTGACTGGCTGATGGTTAAAGAGCAAACTCTTAATCTCAGCGAACTCTGACACTAGCTTGTCCACTTTGGCAGCATAACCGTCAGCCTTCCTAGCCTTCTTTTTAGGCGGGGCAGCCCTGGGTGGGGAGCGTACCCGTACCACTGGTTCTCTTCCAGGCGGGGGAAGCTCACCATCAACCTGAGGTCCTTCCACCTCGGCTAGTCTTGCCACTTTCAGCCCATGTGGCATGAAACTGCAATTCATACACTGATCGTCGGACAGCCCCTCCCTCAGGTGGACCACACCGAGGCATGCGGGGCATTCATCATGTCCATCTAGGGCTAGCAGTGGAGCCATGCAAGTGCGGCAACCATGTGAGCCTAACACGTTGGGGGAATTAAGCTATCCAATATAGTCTTTTTCCAGAGTAAGTAGTTACTAATGAGCGAAAGCACCCAACAGTAATAATTCAACAAAAGGGCAGCAAACTGCTCAACGTAAGAAACTCAAACTAAAACAGTGTTTTGTTTTTTTCTTTCAAAATATATTTTTTTTCTTATTTACCCACTAGCCTTAACCGTAATGGGGAGCTTCTGCTCTTAAATTCCAAACAAGGGAGTACACGCTTTAATGAGCGAAAACACTCGTCAGGGAGCCTTTAATTAACTGAAATGAAAGTTGCCACAAAAAGGCAGCAAACGCCGGTAATGACAATCTCCAATGCAGCGAGGCAAACAAAACAAGATGTAAGCTTAAACGGGTGCCGAAAACAGGATCCCCTTATCTTACTTAACTTTAAAGCACAGAGAGAATACTTACCTTAGCAGCCGCAACAGCTGGTGAAGACGCTGTTTTAGCCTAGCGTTATGTGAGCCGAGCTCACCGGCGAAAACACCGGTATGCGACGTTCATAACATAGCCGTGCGTGACTAATCCGTGGCTCCAACCATGCGGTTGCAGGGCTACCAGCAAAGAGTCACTGGCTAAAATTGCTTCTATTCAAGCTTATTTCGTACTCTAAACCTGTATTCGCTACTGTGAGAAGATACAAGGGGACATCTTGGAGAGTGACGTGGGCTTATATAGACGGGCGGCCCGACGTCATCCCCGGTCACATGTGACTTTGTTGATATTAAATACTCGACCTGCGCATGCGCGATGGATAACATCTAGTGCTAAGCACTAGCTCTGGCGGTCAGTAAGCAATAAGCAAGTTTTATTTCTCTGTATTATCCTTTCCATTATGCAGTCCCCTTGTGTGGATTATTGCTTCAGCGTTTTGGCTCAATTTCCAAAATTAGATTTGGAAGAAGAAATTCAGTAGAGAAAGATCTCCTTTAAAAAAATGTCATACTGTTTTATTCTGTTGATATTGTTTCACCTTTAAAGTTGTATGTTTAACACAGATGGCCAAAAGTATGCTACACCAGAGGCGTCGTCAGCCCCTTTTTACTGGGGCACATGCCCCAGTAAAAGTCTCCAGCGCCCCAGTAAAATTCCAGTGACCATTATTAAATTAATTTGCAGTAGCTCGGCTCTCGCTATGGAACCGGCGGGATTCATCAAGCGCATCTCCTGCTGCCTCGGGATTCCTGAGTCGAGCCTGCCACTTACCAGCCAATCAAAAAAAACAAAAGGCTACATAATTGCCAATCAGAAAATAGCACTACTGTATCTGGGTAAGATTTAACGCAACAACCAATGAAAATTCTGGAACCATGTACGTGATTCTTCTGAACGTTTCGTTGTTAAACACAGTGGAAACCACGGGAGCTGGAAACAGCACAGAGTAAGTCATCTCCTGTTTTAATGTTACAACAAATTCACAACTTGTTGGACACAAACAATGAAAACTTTAAACTTGAATACTGCGCATCTGTAGCCTAAATTTAGCAGCTAGCCAACAGTTGTACAGCCTGCTCTCTCTCACACACACACACACACACACACACACACACACACACACACACACACACACACACACACCATGCGTGCACGCAAACACGCAGAAAATGAATAATGAATAAATAATTGTCTGTCTTCAAAACGTGTGAGCCGTCTAAAAGTATATGCCTTTGTTTTGTGAAGCTGTCCTGTAAAACTAAACATTAGCCTTCTGAAAAACGATTCAGATGGACATCAGGAAATTCTTCATGAACAGATGCAGAGGGAGAGGAACAGGGAGGGGAGATGAGGAGGATGAGGGAGGAATGATAATTGCCCACATTAACGTTAACATTCATATTTATGCTGGTAATAGCCAACAATTGCTAGTATGATGTGCTGTGATTTGATAAATGGTTTAACTGAAATAAGTTTGCTGCATTTGGGCTATATTTAAAGTCACTAAAAGTCTGTATGAAGGCTTTAGTATTTAAGTTACACAGAACTGCAGTATTGCCAGGACGACTATAGGACCCTACGGTAAATTCAATAGTTTCATAATTTTCAAAAAACAACCTGTAATAGGCTATCTGACGGGTTTGCCTTGAAGGGAAGTATCTCTCAATTTTGCCTATTCAGTTTTGCATATACTGAAAAAAGTAAGGTTCCCGGTTGTTAAGTAGGAAAGCCTATGAAATACATGCAGTGAGTATACTTAGGCCTATGTGGAAGTTGCTGGCTAGTGGCTGCTACACTAATTGAGGGGCAGAGTGCTGGAGGAGGAGGAAGAGGAGGAGAAGAGAGGGGAGAAAGAGCATAGGCTGGGCAGTCCAGGGCCAGGCAGGGGGAGGAGGAGGAGAGAGACAGGCAAGAATCGGATGAGGACATGATTGGGGCTAGATCAGAATATGGAGGAGGATATCTGTGACCTAGGGGAGTATATTTTTAGTCCATGTTGTTCTGCCAAACTTATGCTGTTTCCACACAGCTTGAAAATGAGTATACATGT
>NC_136935.1:20619169-20636669 GCF_949987615.1 Pollachius pollachius
CTCACTCCGTCCCAGGCCTTCTTGGGAGGGAGCGTGTCTGTTTCAGATCCATTCTTTGACAGAGAGGTTCTGTTCTACTGGTCGTTCTTCTTATCATTCTCGCTCCTGTTAACTGCTGTTCACAGCTCATAGGAAGTAAGAGAACGGAAATGTCATCACAGTAGACCAGGGTACTGCAACCATTCAGGAACCTCTCTAACACTAAATAATGTCAATGATGGGTGAAGCCCCAAAGGCCAGCGGTACTACCAGACCTGACTAGACGATGTGCGTTCCTAAGATACTGATGGCTATGAATCCAGAGGGATGGAATGGAAGGAAGGAAGGAAGGAAGGAATAAATGAAGGAAGGAAGGAAGGAAGGAAGCAAGGAAGGAAGGAAGGAAGGAAGGAAGCAAGGAAGGAAGGAAGGAAGGAAGGAAGAAAGGAAGGAAGGAATGCGAAAAGAAGGAGAGAAAAAGAGCAATGCAGTTCTTATTTGCATTTTTATAGCTCCTCTTCGGGGAGAGTCCCGTCTGTCAGAGTGTGTGTGTGTGTGTGTGTGTGTGTGTGTGTGTGTGCGTGTGTGTGTGTGTGTGTGTGCTCCAAGGAAATGTCCAATTATCAAGCCTTTTGATTTTCTCAACCATGCTCTCTGGCTGCTCAGCATGTACACATGCAACAACAAACACACCCACATTTACACACATGCATACACATGAACATACAAACAAACAACCAGACACTACAGCATTACAAGAATTCTCAAAATAGGAGGCTGGAACAATGCTGGGCTTGTGATCTCTCAGGTCACATGTCATTCATATAAGATCACCCAGTGGGCCATCTAAGGTCACCCATCTGTAAAGGACAGCTGTGTGTGAGCACGTGTATATGCGAGGGTGTGTGTGGGTGTTAATGTGTTCATTTGTTTCTGTGTTTGTGTGTGTGTGTGTGTGTGTGTGTGTGTGTGTGTGTGTGTGTGTGTGTGTGTGTGTGTGTGTGTGTGTGTGTGATAGTGAGATCGGGGGGGGGGGGGTGGGGGGGTGAAATGCTTACGTGACAGGTACACACGCACACCCACATGCACAAAGAGAAACGTGCTGATTAGCTAGTGTCACCACACCAGACATAATATATGCCATATGGCAAACAGACAAACTCAAGCATACCTAATGTGTTATTTCCATGTTAATGCACATCGCTCCTCTCCCAGGGCAGCAGCACTGGTTGACAGACAGGGAACTAGAATTGGAGGAGGAATACCATGGATAGCAGTAAAGAAAGATGTGAGCAAAGATGTAGCACACACACACACACACACACGCACACACAAAGATAAACATGCAGAAATGTATTCCAACATAGTGAAAAACATGAACTAATCTCACAACCAAACCCTGAGCTGCGAGGAGGCTAACCCCACACCCACACCTCACCATCTGATAGGCAGGCTCTCATCTCCTTATGCACTTTATCCCCCGCCTCAGACACACACACACACATACACTCTGAGGAGCACACTTACACACAGCAGGTTAGGAAAGGAGAGAGAATATTAAAAACAAACAAACAGAGAATTGACTTGCTGGGAAATTACAGAGGTGCTGATTACATCTGAACTCTGACCCAAGCTGTCAGGGAAAAGACAAGAGAAACACTCCTCCATTTTTCTCCATCACTTCTCCTATTTACTGTGTGTGTGTGTGTGTGTGTGTGCGTGTGTGTGTGTGTGTGTGTGTGTGTGTGTGTGTGTGTGTGTGTGTGTGTGTGTGTGTGTGTGTGTGTGTGTGTGTGTGTGTGTGTGTGTGTGTGTGTGTGTGTGTGTGTGTGTGTTCTTTGTTTGTAAACGCATGTGACTGAACTCATTCTCTGATCCACATGCTCATATCTGGCAAATGGCAAATGCCAATTCTTAATGTTTTAAACCAAGTAAAAGCTCAAGCAAACAAAGAAAAGAACCACTGTAATTCACGAGTGGATGGCGTGCTCTTTTGTTTTCTCTTTACTTGGAATTCAGACATCACAGCAACACAGCTACAGATTTGGTGCACAGGCTGTAATTTACATGTAAACAGGGAAGCAAAATCCAATCACAAGTGCCTACTGGAGATGGATGTTAATGTAAGTTGTGATTGCAATCCATCTCAAGAAAGCCATCAGGAAACAAGAAGGAGACGGCCTGAACACAGATCAGTGGGACTGGATTCACCCTCGCCATCTCCAGAGGAGAGAGAGAAGGAGGAAATAGATATGTATATGAAGATATGATGATTGATCATAATCTCTGCTGACGCATTTAGGAAAGTGCTCGTTAAATTAGATGCATCAGACACACACATGTGCCGCATACACACGCCACACACATACATGGGAGCGCACACACACACATGAAGAAGCCCTTCAGGCTTAATTGCGAGCAAGCCCAGATTCTAGATTCAATTGAAGCACAGAGGCTAGAGCAGCCTTTCACGAAAACTAAACTAACTAAAGAGAAATATATTAATGAAGTGGCTATGACTACCGCAGATTTATAACGTTTCATACATGTCAATAGAGTATGTCAAATGTTAACTTAAATGCATTGGATTATTTATTGATCATTGAGAGTTGATGCAAGAATTAATTTTGAGATACAATGGTTAAAACCACCTAGCTAGCTGTTCAATGAACCCTGCATGAAGCCACCTAGCTACGAGTTAAACCTCAACCCTGCATGAAGCCACCTAGCTACGAGTTAAACCTCAACCCTGCATGAAGCCACCTAGCTAGGTTATAAACCTTCAACCCTGAATTGAGCGTGAGTCCTCCCTTCAGCGCTCTCCCCTCGAGCTGAGATACTCCTCTCCTCTAGAGCTGAAATACTCCTCTCCTCTAGAGCTGAGATACTCCTCTCCTCTAGAGCTGAGATACTCCTCTCCTCTAGAGCTGGGATACTCCTCTCCTCTAGAGCTGAGATACTCCTCTCCTCTAGAGCTGAGATACTCCCTGTCCTCTAGAGCTGAGATACTCCTCTCCTCTAGAGCTGAGATACTCCTCTCCTCTAGTGCTGAGATACTCCTCTCCTCTAGAGCTGGGTTTAAAGAAATTGGGAAGATCCATGTTGTGACACAGAGAAGATATCGGATCACTGCAGAGCTGCTTTATTTTATACTTTTTAAAAAACGCTTTTCACAGCAACTCTACAACAAAAAATATAATAATGCAATAAAAACATTGTAAATTAGCAGCCTGGGTATCATTTAGAAGACTTCTACGTTCATTAACGTTTACACCAGGGAGCAGTCTAGCGTTTTCAACCCAAAATGTACATTAAACGACCATGGGTTGATTAATTTTATTTCAATTTTTAGCTCTTGAAAACAAAACAAAATACTACATCCATCCCTTGCTCAACCAATCAGCAGTTGCTTGAATTTAACCTCAAATGAAACATAGCACACCTCTGAGAGGACTGCGTGTCTTGGTGAATGCTTAGGTCTGGGACCGGCATAAGTGGTGGGTACAGCTCTCGGATCCGCCTGAATATGCTGAAACAGAAGTGCAACTTGGCCATACGACTATAGAGTGGAACAAAACACATCATAGCACCTTCTATTACTTAAACTATTTCATTATAATAATGCTTACTTACTTTTATTAAAGTTTTTTTCATGAAATGCTTTGTAGCACTTGTGTTATCTCTCTTATTCTTTGTATGCCATATGCTTTCTAGGTTGATACGCTTCAGTTATCAAACACTACGTGCGTTCATCTCCAATAACACATTTAGTTGCAGCTACTTTCGATTATGTTTTAATCCCCTCTCTTCCTTGGCGCCTTCCCTCCCTGTTTTGCCAGCAAATCCACCTGTTCTTTACCTCCTCAGTATTCTCCACATCTCCCAACAACACTGCAGCTAATTAACTCATTACTGCCCCAAATGTATTCTAATTGTCCATAATTTCCCCCAATTTGTCCTCATCCCAGTCATCACCAAGTCAACACGGTGACGGCGAAGGTCAAAGGGATCTGTGTATGTGTGTCTGTGTGTGTGTAGTGAACATGCATTCGTGTTCATCTAACTGCACTGACAGCTTACACATACCTCTTGCCTAGTTAACAACTCAAAATTAACTTGGATGCCACTGACTGTTTGATGAACACACATTTCTTGTATTATCTTTTAAAAGATAAACCACTGCCAAAGCGTAAAGCGCACAAGAAAATGTAACACAAAGCAAATATCTGTCCTTTTTAGTTGGTTTCAATAGCAGCTTTCAATGCCCCGATGAGTTGAAGTGCTTGGGAATACAAAAATACCTCCGATTTCAGTACCACATAAAAAACAACTAACAGCAGCTGTTCCATAAATCAGATGTAACCATGAATAAGAAAAGGTACCAATGTAACTTCCAAATATGTATTATTCCCATTACCAACAGTGTACATTATCCCTTCACTCATAATGTACAGTGTTGCCGTCTTACTATGTAGCCAACCAATGATACTTTGGTATGTAGGGCTCTGCAGGGCCAGTAATCTGGGTTACTAAGTGGTTTAACAAACCTTTCATATAATTCCGCTAAACAATGACCACTTACTGAACCGAAGACATGAGGGATTTGTAACCGGTACTGCCCTCCGCCTGACCCAAGGACTGAAGTTCACACATACACACACATTTAACTTTTATCACAATAATCAATCTTATTTCGACCCATTGACATGAAGGCTTATTGACATGACGGAAGATGAAGAGCAGCGACCACCATTAGATATAATAATAATAAGAAGAAGTCATTTTTATTGGAGTTGTTGCATGGGTGAAGTTCCAATGACTTCCATTCTTCTGCACGATGACCGTTCTGACCGTTCCATTCAGACATATCAGCCCCCAAGTGAAACCAAGAGGAGGAGAAAGCGCAGGGCCATAGGTCTATTGGCTCTGTATCTGAGATCCATCTTATCCCACACAGGGACTTAGCTGCCACCAGCCAGGGGAACCGGTAGAGCACAGTCTGATCCGCTAAGGGACTTAGCTCAAAGCCACTTAGGGCCTACGACCAGCCGTAGTAAACAGCCAGTCTACCTGGATAACTAGAGAGACTGAGTCCAAGGCCAAAGGGTGAGTATAGGGAACGTTAAGCTGTTATACCCGCAACCCTTTGAAAGGCAGGTATGAATACACCAAGACGGTCAAAGGTTAGCCTAGGGAGCAGGGGTGTTTAACTCCCACCCCAAATGTTCTGGGTTCAAACCCCAAATGTCTGTAGGAATCCTTGAGCAATATTCAAAACTGCAACCTGAATTAAATTCATCAGAATTCACAGTAAATTGCTACATGAGTCAATAGTAGTATTGAATAGAATTTTAAAATGTTAAGAAATAGTATGCCCTTTAAAAATAAAGGGCATACATAAAAATTAAATCTTTTTTAAACTAGTTTTGCGGTGTGGAAACACTGGTGGATACTCTTCTGAGAACAGTATGTTAGTGCTAGATCATTAGATCCCGATATATTCAGGTTGTAGAGGCTATGCGTCTTTGTGCTGTATTTGGGTTTGTGCTGAAGCTGATTCAAATCTCATTAGCCTATAATGCAAATAGAAGAGAATTTCTCTAATTTAGGGCATGCTCAAACACATAATTTAATGCTTTGAATAATCAATAGTTTGAAAAAGGAAATACAGTGTGTGTAGCCTATCCTGTTTAAATCAGAGCTGGAGAAAAGCGTGGCTGCAAAATCCAGGATTGATCAGCTGATGTTTTTTTCCCTTTCTTTTCTAAAGTGGTTCAATTTGTTAAAACCACAAAATCGAAATGACTGTATCACGTAGGAGAGCTGCGTTGGGTCTGACTCTGTTACAGCAGTCTTCAATGTCGCCTTAAAGTTTCAGAAGAAACACAGCTTTCATAGTAGGAGAGTACAAATGAGTGAGTAGTATAGGACAGGTTATTCAGTACCTTACCTTGTTATCTTTCACAGAGCACTGTCCAATAGTGTCCAAACACTAACTCAATGAAGCAAACCCAAAGGAAAAGCTCTACTAGTAGATGCTCAGCGAGTGTCTCAGCGAGTGCCAACGCTGAGACTCCAGAACGGCTCTTTCAGATACTATATGTGGAGCAATCTTTTCCTCCGTACATGTCCTCTCTGGGGAAGGTGCCAGGTGGAGACAGTACTGTGGATTTCATCTTGATCAGAAGATTAAGGGGGAGTGGTTCCAGTCAGGACTGTTTAAGTGATCCGCAGGGAGGGGTCAACTGTTTATAACGCCACCGCCGGCTGGATTCTCACCTATGGGGAAGTAGAGCAATTACTGCGGGTTTTTCCTAAAGTGGATCTTCTGGACTCGGGTGGCGACAAAGGTGTAAAAGCACCGTGTGTTGTTATTTATGTGACCTCAGACTACCTTTGAGTCTCTCCAGAAGTACTCTTTCCTATCAGTAGGGATGGCCAACGATCGTCGAATAGTGAAATAGTCGGAGTCACGTAGAAAATTGAACAGTCGCGTAGAAAATTGTGACTATCGTTATTTATTACACGGCTCTTCTTAATGCTGTTGAACGCTCCGTTCACTTGCGTGGGCCTTCGCAACTTCTGGTGGTGAATAATTTTTTGATCATTCACCGTTGCTAAGCATATAATGACCGCTGTCATTTTTCTGTCCTACCACTACGCAAGTAGTCCGGTAACTTATCAACCCCAGCGTCCTCGGTTGCTAAGTGACGTCAACGTCTTTGGTGGACTATTTCTCTGCTGATCAACACTATGAATGCTGGTAACAAATAAATAGTAAAAAGACACACCGTGTGAAGTTATTTTTTTGGCCATAGTTTTCATATGCTAAAGACATGTCTAGTTAACAGTCATGCAGGCTGTGTTCAGTAAAATAAATAGCGATCTGTTTTCGGCGTATGTGGGTCTATCTGCCTAAGCCCACGTTGAAATAATTTTGATGTTGAACGTTGATGGCGCAGTTGTTGAAATAAACAGATTGATTTCACTCAAATCATAAAAGTCTCTCCCTGTGTCATTGTGTGTGCGTGTATACGAGGTGCGTGTGTGTGTGTGTGTGTGTGCGTGCGTGCGTGCGTGCGTGCGTGCGTGCGTGCGTGCGTGCGTGGGGGGGTTCTTGATTAACAGATTTTTCGAATATTATTATAATACTTCTCAGCAAATATCGAATAGTATTTTTGCCAGAAATGCACATCCCTACCCATCAGCAAAAGCAATCTCTGAGCATATTCATGATCTGACTGGCACTACGGCAGTTATTTGAAGCCTTGGCATTATGTCAACCTTATGGGAGAAACACTGGCCTTTCCTTTCACTAGAGAACAGTGAATCTTGTTTCTTTGGTTCCTGACTCAGATAAGAGCATTGACCATATCTGCTGGTGCTCGCATCTGAAAAGTTGTTTAACTCCGTTTCGACAACCTCCCCAAAATTGGAGGGCCATGTATGGCAGCTGTCGACAATATGCGTGTAACTGGTTGTTCTTTCAATGTTTTGTTAAAGGCGCAGGAAAGTCAGCGGAGGCTGTATAATAGAGCTGCTTTGAGACAGTTGGCACCGGGAGATAAAGTACTTGCATTGCATCCTACATCCAGCTCAATATTACCCACAAAGTGGTAAGGACCCTTTGGGGCCCTATCTTGCATCCAGCGCAATTGACTTTCTACACTGACGCTTGTTTCGTTGCTAGTTTGCAAACTGGCGCAGAGCGTTCTTTTCTTTCTACCGCCACGCGTCAGTAAATTAGGGAATGATCTTGTGCCCCAAGGGGCGGTTCGGCGAAAGGATGAGGCGTGTTCTGGCGCAAACGTTCCCTGGTGCTATTTTGCAGTTCCAGAAAACAATTCCGCCGCAAACCAGGAAATACATGGTTTAAAGTCAGTGGCACGTTGTTCAGATGCTATTTTAAGGGCTCATGCATAATGTTGCTTGTGCACCTCGCGCATACACTTTGCTTCTCTCATCTACCTAGCCACACATTCTTGGTAAATTATTTGGGAAAGAACAGCTGATACAGCGGTAATAAGTTGTATTTATATATATAATTTAAGTTGTATGTATATATTATTTGGCCATAAACTGAGCCATTTGAAGTTTGAAATTCATGTGGTCATGCATCTGTCTCATCGGACACTGCAAACGCGCTGTCAAAATATCAACTCGTCAGATTCAAATGCGCTCATGGCTCTTAAAGTGGATGGAGAGATGGCACTCTCATTGGTTTATTGCACGTTACTCCCAAACCACACTTATGGGTATAAGGCTACTTCAGTCCAACCCTTTTTAGATTTGCGCCAAGCGCAAGATTCAGTCATTTATCCGCCGGTAAAATAGCAACATCACCATAGAACAGCCGACAAAGCTACTTGCGTTTGCCACTTCTCACTTGCGTACAGACCATTAAAATAGGGCCCTTTGTGGTCATACGGTGGGCCGAGCTGTCGACTATGAGATTTTGCGTTCTGACAGGTGAGTGGTGGCGCAGATTTGCCACCTCAATCTCCTGAAAGGTTGGACTGAGGTGCGCCCGGTCTCACTGGTGACTTCGGTAATACAGAATGATGAGCTGGGACCGGAGGTTACAGACTAACCAATCTACCATGATCCCTGTGATAGACCTCTTTCCCCTCGTTAGAGAGCCATGGTCGCAGAGTTGCAGCAATGGTTTGCTGACGTCTTCTCCTCCCTGCTGGGACCAACTACGATCATTAAAGGTCCCATGACATGCCACCAGGTGTGGGCTGAATAGCCGTTACAAGCCGTTTTGGAAATCTGTCCCTTATGACATTACAGGTCCGTCACACATCTAGGTGGACACGCCCACCTGTGATGTCATAAGGGACAGATTTCCAAAACGGCTTGTAGCGGCTAATCAACCCACACCTGCTGGCATGTCATGGGACCTTTAACCACCGAAACGGGACATCCCCAGGCATGACAAATAGGTTGTGTCCGTATCGTTTACCGGAACACAAACACAAAATTGTTCAAAAGAATTAAAGGCTATGCTGGATAAGGGGGTAATAGTAGAGTGAAACAGTGGATGGTCTAGCCCCATCGTGCTTGTTCGCAAGTCTGGTGGGTCTATTTGTTTCTATGTCGACTACCGCAAGGTGAATAGCGTGTCATAGTTTGATGCATATTCAATGCCATGGGTTGACGAACTCCTAGGTACGGCTCGACACTTGATTTAACTAAATGCTTCTTGCAGATTTCCTTATCTCCAAAGTCTAAGAAAAATCGTCCTTCACCGCGACGGAGGGAGTTACGGTTAATGAGGTCCAAGGCCTGAGACCAAAAAACAGGTGAGGGCGTTCCTGGGAATGGCTACTATATGTGGTTTATCCCCGCCTTCTCGGAGCTGGCCATTTCCATGATTGACGTCACCCGAAAGGGAGATTCAGATTCAGATTAAAAAGGCTCTCTGCAGGGAGCCGCTCTTGCACAATCCAAACCTCAACCGGCCCTTTGTAGACTGACAAGGGTTGGGAGGCCGTCTTGTCCCAGGAGGTAGAGGGTGCCGACCGCCCATTGCTGTACCTTAGCCGCAAGCTCTCGGTCCGAGAGGGGAGGTACAGCTCATTCAAGAAGGAGTGTCTAAAGAGGAGGGTTGACGCCCTGCATAACTACCTCCTGGGGCAAGCGATCACCAATGGACACCAATGTGCGGATCACCCAATGGTAACAGCTGTTTAACTTCAGGGTGGTCCACAGGTGTTGGCTGACTTCCTCTCCCGCCATATCTACCTCATGTATTACTGAGAGAGTTACTGATTGAGTTACTTTGTTTATATTTAACCGCTTCAGATAACATATGATTGTAGCGAAAAACTTGTCGTGTTTTATTTGGCCTTTTGTAAACCGGCATTATGTAAATGAGACGGAAACCGGACCGGGAACGGAAACTGAAAGGGGCGGGGGGGTTGTAGTCTTTTCGCTCGGTTCTAGCCATACTGTTGATATGGAGAACCAAGGGAAAAGACTATAACTACCCCCGTTTCCGTTTCCGGTCCGGTTTCCGTTTCATTTACAAAATGCTGATTTACAAAATGCCAAATAAAACCCTACAGAAACTGTATTTCGCTACGATACTTGATGAGGAACATCAACGAACACTACTTACCACTCAATGAGTTTCAAATTTCTGAAAACGAACGTTAAGGGGTGTTTGTAAATGCCCATAGCCAGCCATTGTGATGCAGACAGGGGCGACTCGAAATTAGCCAAATACTCGAGACAGGACCAATATTCAAAATTTCAGTGTTTACAACTCTATTTCATCCTAGAAAAACCAGAAAGGGGGCTCAATGCTGTTAATACCGGAATTGTCCTTTAACATTAAATTATACACTATACTTTGTACATTAATTTCAAACCACTCTGTGAACAACATTCACCCATACACTTTCTGCATGTATTATCTCTCCATTTCTCTGGCTCCGTCTCCCTCACACGCAGACATAAACCCAGACAAACTTCCTATCACCCAGTGACAGGGTAGTGTCAATGTGGGGCCCACCTGGCTCAGTCTTTATGCCACACTGGTTTAACTATCTGCCATCTGCACACAGGAGATAGGAGACAATACCCAGATGGGTTCCCCTTGACAGTAGAAGTGAACTGTACACTTGAGTGTGTCGCTGTCTGGAAGTGCATGTATTTTTACTGTGTATGGGGGGAGGGGGGAGGGGGGGCTGGGGAAGGTGGAGGGAGATGTTCCTTTATGGGGAATGGGGGGTTGGGTGAAGGACACACTAATTTAGAGTTGTTGGGATGATTAGTAAAATTCAATTATTACAAGGATTTTAGAAATAGTAAGTTATTAGCTATTTTCACAATACTTCAGCAGTCAAAAAGGTATTGCACGGATATATGCTCTACAAAAATAAGATAGCCAGGAAATCTACAGGAGAGCCAGCTCTACAGGGCAGGATATGTAGAAATATCGATTAAAAAATATGAATAGGCCTATATGTTCTTATTAGTGATGTCAAGCGATTAAAATATTTAATCGCGATTAATCGCATTAATGTCATAGTTAACTCGCGATTAATCACACTTTTTTTTTCTATTCTAAATATCCCTTGATTTCCTTGGTTCTAGCCTTTTAGTGAGATCAGAGAGTGTTGAGAAGGACAGTAATAAAATATATTTGGTAAGATGGACGAATATTCCTACCGTACGTAGGCCTATACACTTTACCAGGCTATCGAATAACGCCTACACACACACACACACGCGCGCGCGCGCGCGCACGCACGCACGCACGCACGCACGCACGCACACACACACACACACACACACACACACACACACACACACACACACACACACACACACACACACACACACACACACACACACACACACACACACACACACACACGCGGTGGCGGAGTGGTAATCGGGAGAGTCGGGAGAATTCCCGGTTGGCCGTTAACGTTTCGGGGCTGTCGGGCTGAATAATGCGGGATAACAATATTGCGTTTATAAAAGTTCCTTGCAGCGCCTTCCGGCAGCCTGAGCTGTGCGCCCACAACCTCTCACTCACTCAACAGATGCAGCACTCACAAACTGTCAACGTCGCAACCAAGTCAATTTTGTCTAGAGGGGAGTAACTGAGCGGCCCCTCCCGAAGTGGTACAGCCCAGGTGGGCCTTGAACTGCGATTGGTCAGAAAGACGTAACAGCTAATGACAACATTGAACTCTCGTGCAGGCTCGACACACAAACACACACACACTTTTAAGGAGTTTATAACCCGCTCCGTATCCTTGCTTACTCCAACAAGTTCGTGCGGCGTGCTTGTTGTTTTGTTTCCGGTGTAGCTAGATCCGGTATGGTGTTGTAGTTTTACTAAAGTCGCCAGTTGTTGCTGGACAGCAGGTGAAAAAACTACAACGTTTGCCAAGCCAAAAGAGCGTTAATTGCGCGATAAAAAAATTAACGCCGTTCAAATTGGTTTGTGTTAACGCCGTTAATAACTGACAGCAGTAGTTTTTATATATATTGTACAATGAGCTTTCTCTCACTCTCACTGTCCAAGATATACAAGTCACATCAACAACTGGGAAACACGCACACACACGAGCACACAAAACCAAGATGCTAACTTAAATGGAGAAAGACAGACATACATAGAAATACCCTACGGTCAGCCAGCAAACGTTTGCCATTCCAATTAACAAATAATTCTCCTCTCTCTCTCTCTGTCTCTCTCTCTCTCTCTCTACCACCCCCCTCCCCCTCGGGACCCATCCAGTCTAAATGCACTGATTAGGCTACAGTGTGGTACTGTCAGGCAGATTATCTGCAGATCGTGTCCTATCTGCAGAGACCTGGGCAGAGAGGCAGAGAGACTTAGTGGAGACAGAGAGGAGGGAGGGGAAGGAACTCCTAGATGTTCTCTTTGTGACAGCCTGCTCTGGGCCACGCCGGAGTCCTGTTCCCTGGTTGTGAACTGTGTTTACATGTGACAACAGCCCTGCTCTGAGCTGCATGTGTGTCTCTGTGAGGAACCAAGAGGAGCAGCGATAAGGAGGCAAGGTGACATGAGGAGTGCAGTGAGGACGCGACTAAAGCGGCCTAATGTTCACATGGCCACAACAAATCACCACATATGATGGAGACTTAATTTGCTCAAGTAAGATTAAATGGATTTGGCCTCAGCCTGCCTCTCCATATTGGATGTCCAGACCGATGCGCATACACACAAACACACAAAAATACACACACATGCACACAAAGGCACAAACACACACAGACACACACAGGTATTTGACTTCTAATGGAATGGGAGAGCAGCGGCTGACAAAAGCCATTTCATCATGCGCTTACCATTGAAAATATTAATCACGCACAATAGCATCCTAATCATATAATCCACATGAGTGACAACACCTTTAAATGATGATTGAACAGATGCAGAGGAAAGGTAGGAGGATTAACCAGGGGTGAGCAAAAGGGACTGTTTGTGTGTGTGTGTGTGTGTGTGTTCCCTTATTCTGCCATACAAAAGTAAACTAACAGGAAAATGATAGAGAACAAAGTCCATGAATTCAATTCAATTAATCTACAGTACACAATTATATGGAAAGATACAAAAGACATACTGAGAAGAGGTTGACATTTGGTACCGTGTGAACCCCCATTCTCATACTCAAATCTAGCTCTGAGAAAAATAACATATTTAAATACATGAAATACATTTTGTGTGCTTGTTTTTGTAATGTTATTTGTTAATTAACAAAAATAAACAAATACTGATCCTACAATATAGGTTATGGATCGACATTTTAACATGTGTTTGCATTGCTTTCTGTTGGTAGGAGAGAGGGATGTGGGGACAGTAGAAGAGTACAAGTGCAGAAAAGGAAAGAAAAAAGATGGATAAAAAGAGATGTGGGTCAGTGCTATAGAATGGAAGCCAAGGCAGACGTTTGGTCTCTCGATGTGTGTACCTATCACTCTGTTTCAGGTAATGTAGCACACACACAGCTTTTTGTTTGTTAGCAGATTAGCCTAATGCTCTCCACATTTTTTCAAAAACGTGCTTTGCGGGAGGCTACATTCTGTGTGTGTGTGTTTGTAATAATGTGCGCACGTCTCATTTCTCATCAGACTGTTTGCTCCGTTTTGATTCAGAAATGCAACCAATTTCTTCCACTTGAGAGCAAACAACCGAACTAACCACGTTTGTGTTAGAAACCTTGACAACAACACACATACAGACAATTCAACAGCTGGATGTTTTCACTGAACGATCAACAAACTCAAGGGTTTCATACAGAAAAAAAGCTTCTCATTAAGGTCATGTTACAAACACCAATTGACCTGTAAATGTTGGCCGACAGCTGTAAGCGTGTGCTCATCTTTGGCGTGCCTGCATGTATACATGTGCACACAGATAAGTGGCTGCCACCAGCTCTCTCAAGTGTGTGTGTGTGTGTGTGTGTGTGTGTGTGTGTGTGTGTGTGCGTGTCAAAGTCACAGTGCTGAATTTTACAAAGGCCCTTTTTACAAAGATTCCATCTATCGTTGTTCCCTATGTAAAGGGTGTCAACTGTTTTCATCAACATTCAAACCTCTGCGCTGGTTTGTGTGTGCGTGTGTGTGCGTGTGTGTGTGTGTGTGTGTGTGTGTGTGTGTGTGTGTGTGTGTGTGTGTGTGTGTGCGTGTGACAGATAGAGGAGGCTTGAGAGTGCCTATCATGTATGCATTGAAAAATTCCCAATGCAATTATTCAACAAGAGCTACTTTCTGACGATATGTATATGTATAAAAGAGAGAGAGAGAGAGAGAGAGAGAGAGAGAGAGAGAGAGAGACACACACACACATGACAAGAGCACAACAACCCCAACCTAATTAACACCAACATCTCCTTCCAACACCATCCACTGTCTGCCCCAATGAGGGTGATGCTAGCCTCTAAACATACAGGGCCTGGGGCTGAAGATGCTAAAAGCCTGACTTAGACCTTGTGAATATTGCATGGCGCGCCAGCGTCTCGACAGCCCGGCCCAGATTGGCAGCAGAGAGAGTCCCGCAGCACACATTAGGGGTGGCACAGTCACAGCGGTGGAGAACACAAGGAGCCTGGATGGCCTCTTCTGTCCCCTCAGCTGGCTTCTGTTCTAATGTGTGTAAGGTCATGGTTACATCTCCCTCTATAGACCCTGTTCCCAGAGGGGCCATCGTTGGACCAACACAGGTGTCACTCATAACACTTCTTATTGGTCTGCTCATTTTATGAACCCGGCCACGGGTACGAAACTCATCCTCTTTGGTTTAGCCTACTGCTAATGCCTTGGTTCATGAAAGTGTAATGAGTGACACCGGTGTGATTTGCCTAAGATGAGCCCTGTGAAAAGGCTCTATTGGCTTCACCTGTGGGCCTTCCTGAGTAAACCTCTCCTGAAGCCCCCGTCCTCCCTGGCCCACATGCTGTACTCAGGAAGGCCGACAGTCTGACTGCAATAAACTTCGCGATTGGATGGGCATCTATGCTTTCTACTTATTTCCTACTTTTTCAATCATCATTTACTTTTAGTTTTGTTTATTCAGTTCCTCCCTTTTCCCTCCTTAGCCTTCCTTACCTTGCAAAACCCTGACTATGGCTGAAATGTAATATTAGCATCAGCGACTGGGCTAGCTGGAAAACTAGTAACGCCTAAAGTAGAACAATAAGATAGAATAAGACAAATGAATGGCAATAAACAAGAGATGGACTAAAGTCAGTGTGGGGGTGACTGTATGTGTCCATGTTTATCCACACGACTCAAGGTGTTTAGGGTTTGTATAGCAGGACAATAGGGACTGGGGGCCTTGGCCTTTGTCTGTTACAATGTAAATGTACGTGCCCACTCACACACAAAATTACACAAACATAAACACCGTCAAGCACACATGCACACAAATTCACTTATCAAAACAGTATGAACATGAACACACACAAACACAACTACAAAAACACTTTCACATCCACACCCCCACACACACTCACACACCCAAGAGGGGCTCTCATCAGAGGAAGTCCTGTTGTTTTGTGTGATTAGACGTAACACAGTCGCCGGGGTGACAGGTGGGAATGGGTAATGAATGGGTAATGAAAAGCCCAACACACACACACACCTTCACATATGGGAGGACAGAAACTCAAAGACACACACACTCAAGCACAAGCACCCGTCAGGAAGTCATCAGCCAATCAGAATAATTTGACTGGGATGATGACAGGCTGGTCTCTTGAGCAATCTAAAGCCATCAGAGATGCTCAGTACACACACACTTAGAAAATACACTGTGTGTATGTGTGTGTGTGTGTTGTGTGTGTGTGTGTGTGTGTGTGTGTGTGTGTGTGTGTGTGTGTGTGTGTGTGTGTGTGTGTGTGTGTGTGTGTGTGTGTGTGTGTGTGTGTGTGTGTGTGTGTGTGTGTGTGTGCAGTGGTTTGTGTCAGTTTATCATATGGGACCAGTTGTAGGGTTGGTGGTCCATGTGTTAATGGACCTCTTCACTGAAGGCCTCAGTATGAAGATCACAGCAGCAATGCTCCAACCTCCAGTATAGGCTGATCCAAAAATATAGTTTGGGTTCATTCTAA
Organism: Pollachius pollachius; assembly: GCF_949987615.1. Lineage (NCBI taxonomy): Eukaryota > Metazoa > Chordata > Actinopteri > Gadiformes > Gadidae > Pollachius > Pollachius pollachius. The sequence goes on from NC_136935.1 coordinate 20,635,249, forward strand.
ACGGCAACATAGATCATATTATATAATATATTATATCATATAAATGAATGATTATTTTTTGGTAATGAATATAAAAAGGTGCATATAAAATGACACTTGTTTTAACATTGATATGAAATAATTATAATAATCTTCATTGGTAATAATAATTGTCATAATACCAAAACATGATTTTAACCAGACACTTAATGGCTCATACTTGAGAAAGAAAATCAATTAACATAAATAAACATAAACAAAATTAAGAATAGAAAAGGAGGAAGTAGAGATAAGCAAGAATAATAAAAATAATTGACTAAGGTTGTATCCTGTATGAATGGGAACAATCTATACAGTCTTGAATTGTCACCTGGCTTTGATTTCCTCCATAATAAGGCATCTTTTAGCCTGTGTGTTTATCTCTCTGCACTGTTTTAAGATGGGATCTTCAACCAAATGTTGTTGTTTTTTCTCAATTAAAAAATGTAACTCTACCTGTTATACTATCAGGAAGTATACCCAGTATGGAAAGTGCTAGATCTAGAATAAAGTTAGCCAACATCTCATAAATCTCCATTCAGACATTCTTCTAGAAAGCCAGGAGCTTTGGCAAATCCAAAAATATATCTGTGAAGTCCCCCACCAATCCGTATCCATTCCAACATAGTTCAGATGTATTGCTGTATTTTCAAAGTGAGAGATTGAGTGTTAAAACACTCAAATTCAATCCTCCCTTCTTTTTTGGTCAAAGAGGTGTTTTTTTATAATATTTTGTATTGAATTATGTCTAATATTTTAAAAGTAGAACTTGAGATCACAGTAAGTAAGGACTTGAACAAAATCTTGGTAAATAATGGTCATTATTACCATCTAGGCAAATCCTTATTTACCTCAGTTATCAATTTCCCATAGTTTGCTTCCAATAGGTCTGATATGACCGGGGTAACAATCATACCCTTTATTAGTCCATGCAAAATGAAATCTCTCCAGTTCTGCTGGACGGAGGATATCTTGGCTACAGATTTCATTGATTGAAAATCCTGAAGTTTCTCCTATGTATTCAGGTTGTTCCGTATGCAATAAGGTTCACTTATGGTAACATATCATTAATATATACATTATATAAATTTATATATCAGCAAGTAAAGATATTTTATGTTCTACCACCAACCTTTGTCCCTTATTCCCTTTGTATCTTTATGGTCTACTTGAGTCAGATAACTGTTCTCTCTTTGACCCCTTTTTCGTTGAGAAACTGGTGTGATCTCTTCTGCAAAGCATTAATACAATTACTCCGGCAGCCGATCCGTACCAGGGGATTTATTGTTTTAAAGAGTTTTTATAGTTTCTATACAACTTATAACTGCTTTTTCCCCCGACCGAATGATGGCGATACCGCACCCTTGTCATATATTTGTATCAAGTTATCTCATATAAGTACT
>NC_136935.1:20641669-20749169 GCF_949987615.1 Pollachius pollachius
ATATATATATATATATATATATATTAGATATAAATCGAATCTTATATATAATATATAAATAACAATCAAAATAAAATGGAATATCTTCTTTCACAAAGTTCAGAATAGAATGAAATACAATATGTAACAAATATCTGAATATAATACAATATCTGATAGATGAACAGCTATCAGAATAGATTAGAATATCTAATAGTTAAACAACTATCTGATAGGTTAGAATATATAATAGATAAATTACTCTGAATACAAAATAATATCTGACAGATATACAACTGTCAGAATATAACACAATATAATGTGTACTACGACAAAATAAAATAAAATTTAATATAATGTAAAGTCAAATAGATCTCAACTCAATCAACTCAATCAGAATAAAGGAGAATATCTAATAGTCAACAACTATCAGATAGAATAGAATAGCATATCCAATAGATAATTAACTATCCAAATACATAGAATATCTCATAGAAAAACAACTTTCAGAATAGAATAAATAATAGATAACAACTGTCAGAATATAATGCAATAGAATATATAATCAATAAACAACTATCAGGGAACAATAGAAAACATAATAAACAACTATCAGAACATAATACAATATTGAATAGATAAACTGTCAGCATATTATACAGTACTATCTGATATACTTGTATCCATACTTGTAACTATCAGAATAGAATTTAACAGAATATAAATTCTTATAGATCAATTATTATCAAATTATAAAATAATACTGATAGACAACTATCAGAATATAATCTTATATCAATTAGATACACAAATATCAGAATAGAATATAAAGATTAATAGATTAGCAACTCTCAGAATATAATACAATAGAATATATAATAGATAAACAACCATCAGAATAAAATAAAATATTAAATAAACAAGTAGCTGAATAGAATGCAATAGAATATCTAACAGGTAAACAACTATTAAAATATAATAAATCATCTAATAGATAATCAATTATCAAAATAGATTCTAATATCTTATAGATGAAAAATAATAAGAATATAATATATTACCTAAGAGATAAACAACTATCAGATTATAATATAATATCTAATTAGATTAACAACAATCACAGTATAGAATTGATAGAATATCAGAAAATAATATGATAAAACATCTAACAGCTAAGCAACTAAAAGAATAGAAAACAAAAGAGTATCTAATAGATTATCTTCTATATCAGAAAACAATGCAACATTGTATGTTATAGATAAACAACTATCAGAACATAATCTAAAATCTAACTGATAAACAACTATCAGAAAGCAATATAATATAGAACAACTATCAGTATAGAATAGAATATCAGAATGGAATATAATAAAACATCAAACAGATAAACAACTATCGGAATACAATACAATACCATATCTTAAAGATAAATGTGTCAGGAAAGATGATTATTAAAAAGTATCACCTGTTAATTAGCCCTTTTTTATATTTGCTTATTCCAAAAAAGTGTCGAGCCATAATAAATGGATGTAAATATTCCAATGTGTTTCACTAACATTGCCACAGGATTTGTTGTTATTTTCGTGTTTTCGTCGTGTTTTTTAAACAACCAAGATGGGAACTACAGCTATAAACTCTCAAACCGCAGCCACTGCTCCCACCTTCAGGATAGGAAAGGAACTGCAGCTCAGCGAGACACAATAGGTGAAGAATTGTGTACAGCAAAAGGGTCAACACTTCTAGTTTACTTCTGAAACATTATGCTTCAGTGCTGTATATTAACAATGTATTAACTACACAAGAACAAATTAAATGCTACAATACCAATGCAGTTCAAACAGTCGCACATGTTTTTCCATGTAAAGCAACGGGACAGAGACCATCCAATTATTTTTTCATTGTACGACAAAAAGAATGCGAAAAATACACAAGAGCAGACTAATAGAACTTGAGTCACCCATTATGTCAATAAACAAACCTTGGTGCTAACAATAGAACCATTCTAGATTTTGTCTGGGCGTAGTGGTGTTGGGGTATGCGTGTGCCTGCGTGTATGAGTGTGTATTCTGGGTTATGGGAAGCCTTGTTATGACCATGACAGTGTTTTTCTGAAGGATCCTGGCATGTTCCTGTGTAATTGTCCTGTGCGGGAAGTGATGTCACCTGTTTGTCCTCATCCCCTCCTGACACAGGAAACGTACAAGAGTAGAATCTCAAGTCTATGTGTCTGACCCGTCCATCTCACTCCTTCTATGTCTACCTGTTTTAGTGTCTGTTTGCCTGTTTGTGTGTTTTGCTCCAGGTTCCTGACCTCAACAGCTGACCGGGATAGGCAGTAGGAGAAAAGTTTCTATCCAACGTGCGGCCACCTTGAGACATGTACATATGTTCTGTAAGAAAGGCGCAAGCTGCATGCAGCTACTGTGTTGTAGCGACACACTTGGCTCCCTTTCCTAGAGGCGTGTATGCAGGTCTTTTCCCAACTGTGGGAGCAACGCTTTTATGTTCGGCTTTAGAAGCCACAACCACATTCCCTGGTACACACTTTTGACATTCGTCTTTACAAATGTCAAAACATATTATGCCTTAAATGCATGCTCTTTGTGCAGAGTTCTCTCTGAGGGGGCGTTTATAGGAAGAATAATAATAGTAAAACAACCGGGTGCACCGCACAGATACTGAATTAAATACAATTCATCAAATCTGTCGTGCCCACACTACAAGCCTGCCCACACACACACGTGTGTGTGTATGTGTGTGTGTGTGTGTGTGTGTGTGTGTGTGTGTGGGTGTGTGTGTGTGTGTGTGTGTGTGTGTGTGTGTGTGTGCGCACCAGGCTCGCCCTCTGCTCTCCACGAGTGACAGCGCTGCAGCGAGGTACTCCTGGCCATTTTGATTGGGCAACAAGAGCTTAATGACAAGTCTCCCAACAATAGAGGGGGGAAGGGGTGGGGGGAGGGGTGGGGGGAGGGGCGGGGGGAGCGCGGTGCTCCACCCGCAACCGGCGGCCCCATCAAACAATGGCTTGTCAGCCTCAATGTTCTCTCCTCTGCTTACGTAGTGCCGCGATGAACAAGCCAACGCACACACTCACCGCCGAAACGGCCCACGCAGGCAGATGTAAATACATAAGCACACATAAGTACACACAAAACACACACACACAACCCCCAAACCCATCTGGGAACGTCATTGTGTGGTTGTGTGTGTGTGTGTGTGTGTTTTATTGTATTTCGAGTATACACTCAGAAAGGTCTACCGATGCATACACACATGTGAATGCAGGCAGCAAGTCAAAGGCGCACAACCAACAGCCTGCATACCAAATAAACAGGACTGATACAGTCTTGCGCTGTAACTGACTGGGACAAAGACGCACACGTCACACACACGGACAAAGCGCACACAGAAACAAGACCGTATAACTGGCGGTACAAGCAGGGTTTGATGACAGACTCCTAACAATAGAACGAGAAGCCCGGCTATCTGCCTGTCACACAATGAAGAGGGCTTCTGTTGAAGAGGTTGTCACCACCAATACATACAACACACACACACACACACATTAAAGTTTAGAGCACCCCCACATAACCCCACAAACAAATAAACACAATCAAAACAATCAAAAATAAAACAGTGGGGTGTACACGTTTGTGTGTAGAGCCATGTGAATGCATGCAAACACACATCAACAACGTACAAAGACACACACTCGCACACTATTTCAAAAAGCTGCCATTTGTGTGAAGAGCAGCCCGCTTTCCAGACCGTGAGTGGAAGTGAATTTGCTTTTTCTGTCGAGTGCAAGTCAGGTTGGATTAAACAACACTCAGCCAGGGCTGATGGGTTATCACTATGCTTAGTGTGTGTGTGTGTGTGATCAGTGTGTTTGTGGGTGTGTTTAGTGTGTGTCTGTGTCTGTGTGTGTATGTCAGTGAGTTTGTGTATATGCGTTTGTGTGTGTGTACTTGTTTGTATGTGTGTATGTGTGTGTGTGTGTGTGTGTGTGTGCGCGTCTGAGTGTGTGTGTACGTGTTTGTGTGTGTACGTGTTTGTTTGTGTACGTGTGTGTGTGCGTGTGTGTACGTGTTTGTGTGTGTGTACATGTGTGTGTGTGTGCGTCTGTGAGTGTGTGTGTGTACGTGTTTGTGTGTTACGTGTTTGTGTATTACGTGTTTGTGTGTGTACGTGTGTGTGTGCGTGTCTGTACGTGTTTGTGTATGTGTTTTTGTGTGTGTACGTGTGTGTGTGTGTGTGTGTGTTTGTGTACGTGTTTGTGTGTGTGTACTTGTCTGTGTGTACGTGTTTGTTTGTGTGTACGTGTGTGTTTGATTGCGATGACGCCTGCAGGGCATTCGGCAAACAGGCGCCTGGAATTTGACACAGGCCCATTTTTAGACAGCCCTGTCTCATGTTAGGACCCATCTATGCACTTACCCTGTGGGTCTCTCATACAAGGTTTCCTTCCTACATACTCCCGCTCATCGTTTCTTCAACTTAGCTGGGTCTCTTTCTACTTCTCCTCTGTCTCTCAGGACCTCAGGAGGTTTCCCCACCCCATGTCCCGTTCCCCGCCCCTCGGATCCTGTCAGGCTATTATTCAGATCGTACCATTTTGTGTGTGGCACCTTCTCCTGGGGTCCAGCCATACACATGTTCTTTGTCTTCACACACACACAAACAAAACCATTGATTTATAGTCTCAGAGCCTAATTGCGGTTTTGTTCTCCGAAAAAAAAAAAACTGGAAACATAAATATTTGTTCAAACTTTTTAGCCAGGTGGACAGCAAACACACACACACACACACACACACACACACACACACACACACACACACACACACACACACACACACACACACACAGCTCTAAATATGTTTGTTTCCTCAGAGCTCCAGGGACGTGTTATTATTCGGCTGAACCTTAAGAAACAAAGACATGCTGGTAATTAAACTCTTTGATGGGGACATGAGAGACTTGCTCGTGTTATTAGGACATTAGACGGCTTGTTGGCAGTATCGTCTTATTGTGGACTTGAATTCCCCTTCAATGTTATTAATTTTCTTGGGTTTGCTTTAATTATATTTGCATTGTTATCCTAACACATGAGATTAATTTATAGGGAATTTGTTGCATTAGTGACCATTTAATGTATGCCTTACATAACATAATCCTATACATACAGTTGGATATCAATTTTAACACCAACATGTATCCTACAGTATAAAAGTGTACTCATATATGCTTATGTGTGTGTGATTAATTCTACTAATTTGACTAATTTGACCCATGGTCATTTGTCGTTTGAGGACAACTGCATTCAAGTTATTATGAATGATTAAATTGAACGCATCAACGGTACATAGATAGTAGTACGACATGGTACTATGACAACATTGCCTTTTTTCGTATTTAGATAATTCATTTTAAACGGTATATGTCTGATGGGCGCCCTGCCAGTGGACTACTGTGCCACTCAGCGAAGACGGCAGACAGGTCTTTGCAGTTCTCCTGCTAATGCTTTCTCCGATCCAAACACTGCTGTTAGGATAATCCTCCTGAAACCGGAGTCTGACACTCTGTAGGGAGCAAAGGAAAGGACAGGGAATACACAGAGCGCTAAAGAGGCCAGGAATAAGACTGTATACTATGGTATTTAGGCTAGGCAAGGCAAGGCAACTTTATTGATATAGCACTTGTCATTCACAAGGCAGACTCAAAGTGCTTCACATAAAAGCATTGTCATACAATAAAATAAAAGAATAAAATATAATAGATAAATACATTTAGAAATAATAAAGTGCCATTGCATTGTTATTGAGGCTGAGAAAGGTGAGTAGGCCGGGGATCAGTCGCTGGTGGGCACGGTCCCCCAACTCCCACAGGTTTTACAATAAGGACCGCCCGCCCAGAATAGGACATTAGACCAGGCAACTGAAGCCCGGAGTACAGGTATGAGTGTATCTAGCACAGTATACCTGCCCAGGAGACAGGGCCGTATGGCAGCAGCACTCCTCTCTGTGTAGCCATCCATTGGTCCATATTTCTACACCATAGGCCAATCACAAAGAACTCTGCCTTCAACAACAGCAAAATTGAAACCCAGTTAACCAGGACAGTCTCACGTTTCAAAATATCCCAAATTAACATGATATTAAAATGGCTGTTTGGTGTAATGCATAGCCACAGGATCTCTCCATTGAATTCAACGCACATTAACTCTAATATACAATATTTACGTATTGGTACATTTGGTGGAAAATAACACAGACAACCAAAAATGTGTACTCGTTGAGATTCTATGGGACGTATGTAAACCCAGCAAGACTGGTCTTTGCAAAGTCTAAGCAAATTGCATATTAGACACACAGGATTGTAGGCTAGACAATGTCATATAACATGCTGTTTTTATATTTTTGTTTACACAAATACCGTCATATGCTGTACACCCTGGTAAAATGTCAGAAAGATATGAAGGTAGGAAAAAAGAATATCAGAATATCACTGTATTATGGTGGGGCTTCAGGTCTGAGGTAGGGAAGGCTATAAGTAAGGCAGAAACTTGTGTAAAGAAAAACAAAATAGAGCCATTTTAATGTTTTAATCAATTATCAACTTCCCACTAGAATTTGGTCGAAATCAGGGTTATATATAAAGCGAACTTTGATATAATCCAAATAAATATTAATATAAATATAGAAAGGGTATCGGTGGCCAGACAGGACCCTGACCAGGGTACCATGGAGACAGGACCCTGACCAGGGTACCATGGAGACAGGACCCTGACCAGGGTACCATGGAGACAGGACCCTGACCAGGGTACCATGGAGACAGATACTTGACCAGGGTACCCTGGAGACAGGACCCTGACCTGGGTACCCTGGAGACAGGACCCTGACCAGGGTACCATGGAGACAGGACCCTTACCCGGGTACCCTGGAGACAGGACCCTGACCCGGGTACCCTGGAGACAGGACCCTGACCCGGGTACCATGGAGACTTTTATTCTGCAAGTGAACTCAACAGGCTCAAAGGTCGTGATGATAGAGAAAGAACATATATGGCTAGTTGCTGTAGCATTTGGGGGCTGTCTTTATCGCTGTGTGATGGCAGTGTGATGGAGTTTCATGGTCAAATGGCTCATTAGCCTGGGGCTAAAGGGACAACTCCCTAAACAACCTACTCCAGAGAAAAGGGTTCATATCCAGCACATGGACATGTCTGAAGTAAGGTTGTCCATAACAGTACACACAGAGGGGAATAGTAGCGTGATGTGTCAAGACAGATACTCTCCTTCTCTTACACACGTACATTTCTTTGTACCACTCATGTGTAAGTAAAGCCATGCATTTGCCATGAGCATGAGCAAGAGACAGTAACCCACCTGTCAGTCACTCTCTCTCTCACACACACACGCACACGCACACACACACACATTCACACGCACACACACACAGACTTTCCTTGCTCTTCATTCTCCCCAGTAATAGCTTGTCAAAGCGGCCAGCTAACTGAAGCTAAATCATGCCCTATACACAATTGGGCAATGTGCATTATCCGCTAGGCAAGCTAGCCTCTCACCACCACCGCCCAGGGGCTAATGTCCAAATGAGATGGTTCATTTCAGCTCAATCCATCTCTGGCTCTGCCCCTCCTCCCTCCTGCTCGCTCTCTGCCTCTCCAGCATTCACTTTTCATTGTTTATCTACATGACCTTGTACATTTCCCCCGTGGAGGTAAAGGACAGGAGGTAGGAGCGGGGATGGAGGGGCGCTCGGAGAGAGAGGCAGAGCGAGCGGTGCTGGAAGACGATAGAGGGAGATAAGGGAGGAAATGACTGTGGCTGGTGGGGTTCTGTGTTTGCTGAAGTGGGGCATTAAATCATAGAGAGACAGAGAGAGAAACACACGCTCAAACACACACCAAATGTACATGCGTACACACACACAAACACAAACACACACACACACACACACACATACAAAAGCATGACTGGGCTTCAGGCCATAGTCAAATCTGCCTTTAAAGTGATCTGATTGACTTACCGAGGAGCTGTAAACACAACCCTTTGAATAGTCACAAATAAATAATCTTCATTCAGATTGACCCTGTCCACACACACACACACACACACACACACACACACACACACACACACACACACACACACACACACGACATTTGTGTGTGTTTCATCAACCTGAAACACACACAAAAGTATGCCAAATCAGAGAGTAAAAACAGAGAACATAAACATCTCTCTCAATGTCCTTTCAGTCAGGGAAAGAGTAAGTGGCTTGTTTGAGATTGATTAGCAAAGCACTGTGGTGTGTGTTTGCTCGGAGCCAATGGGCTTAAATGACGAGTATTGATTATCCATGGACCTCTGGCCTACTTAGAAGCCATGCAATGTGATTGTGTACAAACGCATGAACGCCAATATCCAAAAGAGAAAGCATCCGTTGTGTTTGAAAGGACCTTGAAAGAGCAGGACATAATAGGGGAAAAAGGAGGTGCATTAGGGCCTCGAGAGACGAAACAGAGACTCATTCTGTATCAGATGAAATTTCTTCAGAGATCTCATCCAACCTGTGCCGTTTGAACCTTGACTTTCAACACCATGGAGCACTAGGACTAAAATAAAATGCTTTGAGAAATCATATATAAATTAGGACAATTAGAGAAGATCAAGAGTTTGAGAGTGTGCTGAAGGGAACCCCGGGTACACGAAGTTAGTCTTCATACGAAGACTAACACCGCCCCCAGCTGGGAAGTCCCAACAGGAGAGCCATGTATCGACATCAACATGGAGCACACAGACAGGCCACAGCCCACCTCGTATTAAGAGACACTGGTAATGTGTTTGTGTGTGTGTGTGTGTGTGTGTGTGTGTGTGTGTGTGTGTGTGTGTGTGTGTGTGTGTGTGTGTGTGTGTGTATGTGTGTGTGTGTGTGTGTGTGTGTGTGTTTTGTAGCCTACACTGTTTGTGTAATGCAGTTATGGCGGAGCAAATGTTTTCCCGTACACACAGTCTAAACAAAGCCCAGGTGATACACACACACACACACACACACACACACACACGCAAACATAAAGGAGATGCAATTATAGCATCCCACTCCAATTAAGCAGCTCTCAAAACAAACCCACATTAGGGCTCCTCTATTGTAGCTCCCCTGAAAAACAGCCACTTGGGAAAGCCACATAAAAGCTGTAAGTGTATTGCTTCAGTACTCGTGCATCTATTTGTATTTTTGTGTGAGTTTGTGTGTGGCAGTGACACTCCGCTGGCACAGACTCAAGATTGTTATTATGGTGAAGGTAGGGATGCAAAGATTGATTGCAGTCAATGGTGGGAGTAGACAGCAGCAGAGACAGAGAGAGAGAGAGAGAGAGAGAGAGAGAGAGAGAGAGAGAGAGAGAGAGAGAGTAAAACAAGTGTGCTGTTAAGATTGGCCCAAAACACAGACTTCTTTCCTCAAAGCCAAGTGATTACACAGGGATGCAGCTTGAGGCCAACTCTCCTCGACAAAGTCATCCCTAGAAGACACAGAAGTCAAAGGCCTCCTGTTTGCAGACGATCTTATGGTGCCGTCTCTAACCAAAGATCGGCTACGACAGCACCTCGATCCTCTGCACAAACTCTCGTCAAACCTGTACCTTGACAGTTAATCCAACCATGATTTACATTATGGTATTCAAAAAAAGAACAAGCCTCAAGCACCACAAATACATTCTGCTTCAAATACCAAGAACATACATACAAAAAATATATATATGTTTTACACCAACTTCCCACTAGAATTTGGTCGAAATCAGGGTTATAAAGCGAACTTTGGTATAATCCAAATAAATATTAATATAAATATAGAAAGGGTATCGGTGGCCAGACAGGACCCTGACCAGGGTACCATGGAGACAGGACCCTGACCAGGGTACCATGGAGACAGGACCCTGACCCTGACTGCCTTTATACCAGCCCCACAGGGGACTTCAACAAAGCAAAAGGATAATTCAGTCGGATACCCTTATTCCGATCTGGCTCAGAATATTGGACTCTGTTATCAAACCCGTTTCCCTTTAAGACACCGCGATCTTCCCTTGTCAACTGACATTTTACAAAATAGGATAAACACCAAATTGAGAATCTGCAAGCAAAGGTCTGTGACTCCATACTCCTCACCCGATAACAAAACCACAAATTACGCAAGCAGAGCAGAATTAAGACCATACCCACTGATTCTCCAAATTCAAAAGAGATCATAACATGTTACAATCGCCTAAAGGAAAGTGACCCTGACATGCTCAATCCAAAAGCCCTCACCTTCACAGGGACTATAGAGCGACTAACTGAGAGTCACGAACGAAAGCAGCCAACAGACACAAACCTCATTAGACTCAACTCAATTACAAGAAAACAAAAAGAATACTATCCACATGGGAAAGAATCAAAACCTAAACCAGAGGAAGGTGGAAAGTTATTTGGCCTTTAACATTGAACACAATGGGCCCTATTTTAACAGTCTAAAACGCAAGTGAGAAGCGCCAAACGCAAGTAGCTTTGTGGGCGGTTCTATGGCGATGTTGCTATTTTACCGGCGGATAAATGACTTGCGCCCGACGCAAATCTAAAAAGGGTTGCCCTGAAGTAGCATAATTACCCGTAGGTGTGGTTTGGGTGTAACGTGCAATAAACCAATGAGAGTGCCATCTCACATCCCCTTTAAGAGCCAGGGGCGCATTTGAATCTCACAAGTTGACATTTTGAGAGCGCGTTTGCAGTCTCCCATGAGACAGATGCATGACCACATGCATTTTAAACTTCAAATGGCTCAGTTTATGGCCAAATAATATGGCCTAATTCACACATGGAATGGCGTTTTCTTCCACAACTTCAGAAATATTGAGTCCTCAAATAAATTTCGGCAAAGAAAACATACTTACTGCACTTTGTAACTACCTGCCGACTGTACCAAGACATCAGAGACACATACTTTCCACAGAAAGTACAAGAGATTTTGAAAACATGACTTAAGACTAAAAATCTCAAAATGTACTGGGTGGTTTAAAGCAATGTCAGTAATCTGTAATCTATGTATTCCTGCGCTGTCTGCAACCTTCTGATGTATGGACAGAGATACTGCAACATGCAAACAGCGAGAGAGAGAGAGAGAGAGAGAGAGAGAGAGAGAGAGAGAGAGAGAGAGAGAGAGAGAGAGAGAGAAAGAGCAGTATGCACAACTAAGGAACACTAGGAACAGAGCACACACCAGGAAACATTTAAGCTGACAAGCAGGAAAAAAGAACACGCACCAGGTAACATAGGAGGTAATTGAGGAGTGGAGAAGGCAAGAGTGAAGCACACCACAGAATAGTATGGCAGGCCGAATTGTCATTTATCAACCTAATTTGACTATCTGGATTTTAAGGGGACATATTATGAAAACAATACTTTTCCTGGGATTTGGGGTGTTGTTTTGGGTCTCTGGTGCTCCCTCACGCATACAAACTTTGAAAAAAGTCTCTGCATGATTTTTTGAGTGAGATATGCATTTATCAAAGTACCCCGCCTACAGTTGCAAAACGAGCAAGTCATTTTCGGCGCCCCCTCCTACGTAGGACGGGGGCACATTTTAATATTACCTCCCAATTCCCCACCCCTCTCCAATCAGAGCATAGCGGACGAGCGCTGCCGGACTGCCGCCGAGCTCCCCCCCGCCGGAGCTGCCGGTGGGGGGGAATTCTCATTCAAGATATCTGTAACGTAATTGTGACAAGTCAAAACGAGAGATAGAGATATCTGTAATTCAGTTTTGACTAGGCAAAACTGAATTAAAGATATCTGCAATGAAGTCACTGAAAACGACATTCAACTCGTCACACATTTTAAATGACAATTGCAGATATCTGTAATTCAGTTTTGACTAGGCAGAATGAAAGTTTAAGATATCTCAAACGTCATAATATTATACAAGCCAATTTGACATAAATTCGCAAGACTGGATGTGTTCCAGAAATCTGTAATTCAGATTTGCCTAGTCAAAAAGAACATTTTGGATATCCGCAACTACATTCTTCCTATCCACAATTGTCATTTCAGATATCCAGAAAGACATTCCTCCTAGGAGAAATGACGTCACATTTGCCATTTATGTCTATGGGGTTTCTCATTAAGGATATCTACAATTAAATTGCAGATATCCACTATGTGAATTACGGATATCTGCAACTGAATTGTAGATGTCTTTAATTCTAGTTTGAGATATCTACAATTTGATTCTGACTAGTCATAATTCCAGTTCAAGATAACTTAAGGACAAGTAGGAATAATGTTTGGTGTGTAACTTAAGGACAAGAAGGAAGATTTTGAGCTAAAGTTCTTCCCAGACCTCCACCCAACCGATTGAACACGCATAGCTGTGTAGGGCGGCCCCTTTTGAACTTTTGACCCCATTTATTAAATCCGGGTTAGGGTTATGCCTCTGCTTGCGCCCCTCTTTGCAGAGAGAGATGTTCCCAGAGTGATCCCACAGCCCCCTGGTTGATAAGTCTAATGACCGGTTCTTATGACTTTTCAATGACTTTAGAAGCAGTTACTGCAATGTCTTTTATTTCCAATGTGCTTCAACGGCACATTTGATGATGCTTTGTGAATCAATTCCTGTAGGGCTGGAGCCCCCAAATTGAATGTTGCATCTCCTTGAGGCCCTCTTTCATATAAATAGCCCCCAGGTCTCTAGCTCACTCCCAAGTGTCCTTGACCCCCAGGTCCTCTAATTACATCACTTCAGTGTTTGGGTCACTCTGTGATTTACTTTATTATTTGCATTTACGCTTTAAAAACATTTAAAGCAGCATTAACTTTTTACAAAATGTAAATATAAAATTTAGCTTTGCAATGAATTTCGGGGAGAGGCAAAGCGAACATGAATTTCCGGGTTGCCCCACAAAAACACATCATCCTAGTCCATCCCAAAGAGGTAGAATACATCCCAGGGTCACTCGAAAAATCGACGTTTGAATTGAAAGAACATCATCCAATAACCTTATTTTGACAAATTATTTTGCTAAACAAATTGTTATGTAGAAAACACTTGAAAACATCATAAGTTACTAAACAGCAAAAATACGTTGATTAAACAACATGCAAGCTGACTGGTTTTAGGGATAGCAACGTCCATAATAATCACCATGGCAAAAATATAAAACGTTGCCTTATCAAACATCATATACTTTCATTTACTAAATATTATGAATTCAAATGTATCATTAAATGCATTTTAATGCTGAAACCATCTTAAAATGTCGCATTTTCCACTGAAGATAAAACAAATGTAATTTATTTTGTTTTGCCGAAACAGATTATTTGCTCTTTCTTTTTACAGGTGATATGGGGCTAAAACATTCATATGGGTCATTTTATACGACCTATACAAACAATCTATTCCATTGTTTAGGTTGGAGGACAGGTCGATTGTACAGAGAGATAAGAGAGTTAATGTAAGCCTGACCGGAGGAACACAAAGCTCTCTCCCTCTCTCTCAAATGTACATTATGACAATTTCACGTTTCACACAACCATTTCATTTTACTAAAGCACCTAAACTTCCCTTAGGCAAATCATTTATAAAAAGATATTACTTGGTGCGCTTATTTGAAATTCTCCATTATTTAGCTGAATAACATCATCTTCAATCTACAAGAGAGCAACCTTAGTTAACTTAGTGACGGTTCTTTAGTTTCTATACTTGCAGTTTAACGGCCCCAGAGAGATGCTAAGTCAGTGGCCTCTATAAGTGGTTGAAAAAATCAGTTAGCGTTTCCCTTTAGGAGGCTTGTGCTAGTCCACATTAGCATTTAACACCCCGATTAGTGTCAACACCTTCTCTAGGGGTAATGCTTGTGGTGCTAACAGCCAGTTGACAGTCAAAAGTCCCTCCGGGGCTGTTGGGGTCTGAGGGTCTGAGGAGGGTGAGAGCGGAAGCCATTGAGTGACTGGAGCTGTTCACGAGATGGTGCTTTAAGGAAAGTCCCTAAGCAGGTCATTAGCCCCACAGCCAACAGGTTAACACCACGTCACACACACTCACAGCCCTGGTGTTTTCTCAAACTCGGCTCCCTTGTGTTCTTCAGATTTTAAAGGATTATTATCCGTGTCACAAGCTTCTTCCATAAAAAATACCAAAATACCAAAATACCATTTTCATTTAATAGATAAAAATGATATAGATATACTTCAGATGCAAGTGCAGGTACAACAGAATAAAGGACTGGCTTCATGATTTTAACATATATGTGAAAAATAAGCCATGGGCATGCTGTTGAGATTCTTAAGCCATCTTTGGCCATTCAGGATTGGCTTACTATCACCAGTTATTTTAATGGACGGGAGATAAAGAAAGGATAAAAAAATATTGAATTGTATTATTTGTAAGTTGCCCACGATGAATAGAAAAAATATGAACAAAACATTTTTGTCAGGTTTCGAGATATGATTAACAAAACTTTTATTTGGGAAAGAACAGGTATTCAGAAAAGGTAAACTAGACCAAAGCATTACTGGGATACGCACCAACACACGCACATTAGCTGGAGTGGAGCCAGCCTATTCCCACAGGCCTAGGTAACCAATGAGCTGCCCCTCTCCCAGACCAACACACTAATCACACGAATCACCCATTTGTGAGGAAACATGGCCAGGGACATACTGTATACACACACACACACACTCCCGGGAGTACCCAGTGGAGCACTCCATGTGTACAAGAGAGAGAAGAGGGCCTAATTAACTACCATGCACTAATCACTTAGCTCACTAATGGTGGCTCACTTAACCACAATACACACGCCCGCACACACACACGCACGCACTTTGGAAATCAAAGCATCGTACATGAACGCGACGTCTGCAGCCATTTCAAAATCAGCATGCCTGGGGAACGGTTCCATTCTAACATCAGATCAGAAGACTTTAAATGGGGCATTTTGCTTACTTACGTAGACAGCCATAAAAGGCTTTGTAAATAATTGTTTGATTAGTTTCTCTTCCAATTTTAAGCAAAGAAAAATAAATCACAAAAGTTCCCTATCGCACAAAGGAAAGTAAAAACAAACCAGCAGTCACACAAGGTATTCACAGCCAACGCACCGCCTGTCCCAGCGGCCGCCCGCTTCAAGTGAATCACGGTAGTCATTACTTCAAGACGCAACTAGGCCTCTGACAGGGGTGGGTCTTTGTTCTTCAGCACTGACTTTTTTTACTACAAAAAACACACACGAGCACATGCAAGCACACACACACACACACACACACACACACACACACACACACACACACACACACACACACAACAGAGACACACACGTACAAACACTGGTTTAATAGTAGATGCCGTTTATTTGTTATTTTGTGCCACCTGCTGGCGAAGTGGTGTATTAGGCTTAAGAACAATTACTGTAATTGTCAGTGTGACAACATGGAATGAGAGATCGACACTGAACCTTTTACACATGCTAAAGGAGGTGCCCGCTGTGTGCACGACAAGTTCAACTTTCTGCTACCTTCTGAAGCGGCCTTGTGTTTGAAAGAATAATGTTAACTAATTACCATATTTCGAATTTGCCATAAGTAGACCATTTTCTACCGTATCAGAAATCCCTTCTAAACTTAAAATCGAACACGTTTATAGATGATGTGGACCAAATGTGTCATCTGAGGTTATGGTTATTTAGATTAACATTTTTGAAGTTTTCCCGAAATTGTCACTGTACAGCTAAATCTATCCCGAAGACATCATTGGTCCAAGCGGCAAACATGATCAGCATGATAAACGAGCCATGTACTACAACTTTCAGAATTTTAAATCCATCGGGCAGGGAGCCAAGCATTTAACTTCGACCGCGAATTATAATGCCCCGTATGGGAATTTCGGCACCAAACCTTTTGGAGATCTGCTCTGGATACAAGTATGGGTGAGAAATTGCAAAACTTTTTACCATTCCCGGAATGGGCCATCTGAAATAAATATAAGAAAAATCCTGATAATAACCATAGGTATCCACAGATACACTGTGCATACCTAATAAACAATACAGTTGCATGCAATGGAAACTGGGGGCTACATGTGATGGCAATCAGGGTGATCGTGGCCTAATGCACACATCATAGGAGCATTTGATTTTGTACCTCACAATATGTTTGGTTTTGGTTGGATTCAAACAGTGGACCTTGGGCACAGCCTTGCCTAGCATTGCTGCCTAACTGTCAGCCCCTGAGCCACACCGACTTATCAATACAATGGGGCAGATCACATTTATTTTGTCTTCCATACTTTGAGGAAATGGTGAGCTTGGAAAGTCCAGTGTATACCCTTTAAGGTGCAACCATGTCATGAGTTTACCGTGGAAACTTCTCTTTCTGATATCTTAGACAGGCGAGCCTACGTCATTGTGAAGCAAAGTAACAGTTGTTTAAAGGCTGTCAATATGCATACATTTTACATAAAATAGTATATCTAGGTGGTCTGGTCTAATTGCTATGATGGTTTCAACATATGGTCCCACAGTCACCTTTTACATGTGGGGCCAATTTGCTCCTTACGAGTTTGGGCTCAGTAGCAGTTGATGTGATGTTGATTTGTGGGCGTTTGTTCAAGTTGTGGTCTTTGCATTAAATCCAAATGGTCTGACCACATTGGTTGCAGTGGGAAAGACGTCATGATGATGTATAGTACAGTAAACAAAGTTTCATGTATATTGCACTTTCCCAGTGGAATTTCGTCCCTTTGAAGTTTTGACATTCAAGCTCTGATTAAAGCAAATCACGCTGATCCTTAGCATCCCTGTCTACAAGCATGCCAATTTATGCAACTTTTGACAATGTTGATTTTTGGATATAGCCAAATGTTGCAATGATAATACAAACAAATTCAAAATGGTTCCTACGTATTACCTAATCCCCTTAATCCTAATAATAATAATATAAACAAATACAAAAGGGTTTCTATGGATTTCATAAAACCTCTATAACAGTAAAAACATGAATGGCCAATGTCTATATCTGACCAGATATGGTAGCTCTATTAGGCCATTCCTGTGCCTTGTGTGTTTAAAAAACGCGGACCACACTATATGAGGCTGTATGTGAATAAGCATGTTGTGTAATGGCAGAGCGTGAAGGAGGAAGAGAAACAGAGAGCGAGAGAGAGGGAAAGAGAGAGAGGCCCAGGTAGAGAGACCTCAGCCAGCTTAGGGGTCTTGGCAGGGAGGGGCAAACCGGTGTAGGGTGACTTAAATGGAGAGAAATCCAATAATTGTATCCGTCTAGAGGAGGGGCAGGTTCGCAGGGGGGGGGGGGAGGTTTTGGGGACAGAAAAGAAAGACCTGTTATTACTCTTTCTTTTTCCTCCTAGCCCTCATTCAATCCGGGCCGAGGGGGTCAGGGCCAGGGCGAGAGAGAGCTCCTGGCCGGGTGGGGCTGAGCTGGTAAAGTATGTCTTTGTAATTAGCTTAGAGTGTGAGCAGTGGTGACATTGCAGGGAAGCCCCCTCTAACGCTCCACTCATTTCCTCCGCCTAATCCCCCAACAGCTTACTGTTAATAACACACAAGGATTCAGGGACATTGAAACGCGCACATACAAAAATCAAAGATACGTTGATGCAAATGTGAATAGCCGCAATGGCATGGGTGGGTGTGTGACACACACACACACACAAAAAAATCAACTGCATTCTATAATAGGCCAAGATTCCATTGACAAGGTGGCACCCAGTGGAGCTCAGTCCTAACTGTGACCAGTCAAGGTTGGTTTACTGCAAGGAATGTCTGGACTGTGCGTGTGTGTGTGTGTGTGTGTGTGTGTGTGTGTGTGTGTGTGTGTGTGTGTGTGTGTGTGTGTGTGTGTGTGTGTGTGTGTGTGTGTGTGTGTGTCACATCACCGTCAGCTTGTTATTGTTATGTTTTCAACAAAGGATGGAGATTGTTTACTGCCTTGGTGTCAAGGATGGACAGGCAAGGTTATTGTGTACTACAGTGTGTACCTGGTAGGTTAGTGTGTACTACAGTGTGTACCTGGTAGGTTAGTGTGTACTACAGTGTGTACCTGGTAGGTTAGTGTGTACTACAGTGTGTACCTGGTAGGTTAGTGTGTACTACAGTGTGTACCTGGTAGGTTAGTGTGTACTACAGTGTGTACCTGGTAGGTTAGTGTGTACTACAGTGTGTACCTGGTAGGTTAGTGTGTACTACAGTGTGTACATGGTAGGTTAGTGTGTACTACAGTGTGTACCTGGTAGGTTAGTGTGTACTACAGTGTGTACCTGGTAGGTTAGTGTGTACTACAGTGTGTACCTGGTAGGTTAGTGTGTACTACATGGTGTACCTGGTAGGTTAGTGTGTACTACATGGTGTACCTGGTAGGTTAGTGTGTACTACAGTGTGTACCTGGTAGGTTAGTGTGCACTACAGTGTGTACCTGGTAGGTTAGTGTGTACTACATGGTGTACCTGGTAGGTTAGTGTGTACTACAGTGTGTACCTGGTAGGTTAGTGTGTACTACATTGTGTACCTGGTAGGTTAGTGTGTACTACAGTGTGTACCTGGTAGGTTAGGGTGTACTACATGGTGTACCTGGTAGGTTAGTGTGTACTACATGGTGTACCTGGTAGGTTAGTGTGTACTACAGTGTGTACCTGGTAGGTTAGTGTGTACTACATGGTGTACCTGGTAGGTTAGTATGTACTACAATGTGTACCTGGTAGGTTAGTGTGTACTACATGGTGTACCTGGTAGGCAGGATCCCTTTCTCCTCCAACGCACCACTGAGAACATTCCATCCAATTATGACAAACAGAAAGTTTTCACAACACACACACACACACACACACACACACACACACACACACACACACACACACACACACACACACACACGTGGTACCACAAATACCATTTTATTTCCAAAAACATTTAAACAAAATAGCAAAACTGAATAATGAACTGCTTCCACAGAAAGCTATAACAAACCACGGAGGGGGAACCACCAACCTGTCACTGACGCAACTGTGAACATGTGGGTGCGCGTGCATTTGTCTCCGCCAGCCTCAGTCTAGCGTCAGTCTAACAAGGTCCAATTAGCACCATGGCACAGTGAATTAGCATAATTATGCAAACAGTGGTCCACTAAAGGCTTGGCACAAGGGGAGGCCGTAGGGGCCACCTATTAAGGCTGCATGTGAATGTGTGTGCGTGTGTGTGTGTGTCTTAGACAACATTTTTACAACACCATAATAAATACAGACCGGTTTTTGCAGCATAGCATTGCCCATTTGGAATAGAGACCCGACTGTGAACACGTAGTTGCACACAGACTCACAAGCGATACAAAAGTGAGTTCTACACAATAGTCCTTAAAAGCACCTTAAACCACATTTAATCACATCAACAAAACTGACAAGAGCTTGAATATATTATTTATATAGATTAGATGATCAATTACTGAATATACAAGGCTCTAAATGTGAAATACGCATCTGTTGCTTGCTGTTGTAAATTAACATGGGTGAACAGTATGGTTCATTAATCTATTTAAACAGAAAACATGTTGCCGCACAGTGTGTGTGTGTGTGTGTGTGTGTGTGTGTGTGTGTGTGTGTGTGTGTGTGTGTGTGTGTGTGTGTGTGTGTGTGTGGATTGCCACATTCCCTGCCTCCTTCGTGAACTTAGCCATTGAGCCGACACCCACACAAGCTCACATCAACCCCCCCCCCAGTGTCAACAAGGCGTAAACCTAGACATTCCCAACACACACACACACACACACACACACACACACACACATGCGCGCGCACACACACACACACTCTCTCTGGCACATCCTTAGCCACCTAACCCCGAGGACCTGTATTGTGTCCTAGAAATCCTGATGCTGAGCAGGAAATAAGCACCCCTCCAAACCCAAAACAATACCTAGACAAAGCAGCCCTCTTACCCGCAGTGTTAGGGTTAGGGATAACCCAGCACTCACAAGCCATCCTCCCGCTGTCAGCTACACGACCAGGAGGTGAACAGTTCAGAGTGGCCAGAGTTCAGAAGGCTAGACCTCAACAGGGCCTGAGATGCATTCAGGACATATGCTTGTGTTTGTTGCTCAGAATTGGTTCAAGTAATGGGGCGTAATGAAACGATTTCCATTTCATTTTTTGCCTACTAAAGCTGATCGTTAGTCATTCACTTAGAACTTGTTCTACGACTTAGAGTGAGTGATTTGACCTTGAAATTCTGTAATGAATCATAAGTCCCATTACTTCATAGGATCAATAAAAACAATTCAGCGACAGGAGATTATAACTTGTTTGCATAAATCAGAACGACTCTATTTAGCTAAAATCTCTGGGTGATTATTATAAGTATTGGGATTGCACCTTCTACCAAATTGCTTAACTGCATTACTTGCATTTTTCCCAAAGAGCTCTCATTAGCAGGCTGCTCCAACAACCCACCTGGCGGTACACTGCGCCCGACCGTTTTGAAAGCCCTTCTCTCAGGGACCCTAATTGTGACTCCACCTCCAGCGACTCGGGCCCCAGTGTCAAACCATTGACTCCAGCTCGCTGTCACCTTCACAAACAACCCGCTGTGCCGCCCAGGTACACAAACGCAATAGATTGAAGGGAGGGAGAGAGAAAGAGAGAACGAGAGAGAGAAAGGGATACGAGGAAGGATGTGGGGGGTTGTCTTTTCAACTGCCTCCACACATTTTGGTGGGGGCAGGCAGGCTAATCTGGCCAGGCATTTTAGCCTGCTATTCAGGAAGACAAGAACTCAGAGGATTTGGGTTTGTCCACACATCAGGGGAGGAGAGGATTATCAAGATAGTCCAAAAAGGTGAAGTGGGAGCGATTGTCTGGGGTCCTGCTCTGTGTGTGTTTGTGTGTGTGTGTGTGTGTGTGTGTGTGTGTGTGTGTGTGTGTGTGTTTGTGTGTGTGTGTGTGTGTGTGTGTGTGTGTTCAGAGAGGGTCTCTCTTTCTGCACCCCCCTACCTCCATCATACATATCCCTGGGGCTCTGACAGGGTCACCTCTGGGCCTTTCAAAGCGTCCTCTCAACCAATCCTAATTGATGTCACGCTTTACTGGAGCCAAACATATATCCCCACAAAGCGTACTGAGACGGACAGAGACATGCAGCCACAAAGACATGCAGCCACAGAGACATGCAGTCAGAGAGACATGCAGTCAGAGAGACATGCAGTCAGAGACAGAGACATACAGCCACAAAGACATGCAGCCACAGAGACATGCAGTCAGAGAGACATGCAGTCAGAGACAGAGACATGCAGCCACAAAGACATGCAGCCACAGATACGCAGTCAGAGAGACATGCAGTCAGAGACAAGCAGACACAGAGACATGCAGTCAGAGAGACATGCAGACAGAGAGACACAGAGACATGCAGTCAGAGAGACATGTGGCCACAAAGCCATGCAGCCACAGAGACATGCAGTCAGAGAGACATGCAGTCAGAGACAGGCAGACACAGAGACATGCAGACAGAGAGACATGCAGTCAGAGAGACATGCAGTCAGAGAGACATGCAGACACAGAGACATGCAGTCAGAGAGACATGCAGAGAGCAGGTGGCAGTGCTCCCTGCAAGAGGCTTCCTACCTCATAAAAATGTAATTCTAAATTTGAAAACACAAGTACACACACCAGAAACCTGTGTTTGTGAATCCACACGCTGCACAGACCCATACAAAGACATCCATACACAATACACCACCTCGAGCACGGCCACCTAGCTCTTTAATTCCTGCCCTCTTACCCAGCCCCCTTCCCCCTCTGCTCCGTCTCTGGCTGTGATAATCCACTAGCCAGGTCTCAAACACAGTTACCCATCTGGCCGTGCTCACCCCCAGCTGGGAGGGCAGGGGAGTGGGTAGATCCCCCATCCGGACGATGGGGGAAGAACATTTGGATGAAGTTACGGAGAGATAACAGGAACTCATTTCCTCTTCAGTTATATCAAGGTTTTTGTTTCTAAAATTATTATTTTTAAAATGCTAAATCATTTTGGGTTCAGGCAAGTTGAGTTAAGGGCTCCCAGTACGACATATAGGCAGGGCCTGACCCCTAGTCCTCTGGAACCATCTGGTAAACTCACTCTCTGAACATATTCATTGAGTCACCATAAAGAGGGAGTCCATGTGAATATAACAGGATTACCAGGTCTCAGTATCAATAATAAGCTATAAACTAAGCTAGAGCCAATTAACAAGTAAACCTGTCAGGGATTATCATACTTCATAAAATATATATGTATATTGAAGGAGCCATTTCAGCTTATTGTTGGCCCGTCATGTCATTTGTTTGGATATAGATTGTAGTACCATTTATGGACGGTTGGTGTTCATTAGAGGCACAGGGTTGTATAGATGGTACCACAATCACTTCTGCTACTTATTTTTACATATTCTTATTTTTACTTATCTTATTACTTAACATTGTATTGTTGCTGCTGTTGAAGAACCGCCCGAAGAATTTGACTTGTGTGTAGTTAGATAAGTATGCATAATAAGATGTAATACAAGTAATTCTGATTCTGATTCTTATATATGTTAGGGTCATAGGTTACAGGAAGAAGTGGGCCCAGGTAGAGGGAGCACCTACAGGCTTTGTCTCACCAACCTCAATAAACAGTAACAACTAACACTAAACTGCTTTAACGTCGGGAATATGAGCCCAGTAAGCCCAGCCTAATCAATTCTAATGACTGTAAAACTGATTTTTTCGCTGAAAACTGAAACATTTTTTCGCTCCTCGGCTATTACTAGTATGCATGTTCTCAACTACACAGATAGCACTGATTTGGGTTTATTTCTTCATACCAAATAGTTCTTGGTATCAGTTTCAGTCACCACTTTCTTTAACTAGCAGCTGCTTTGCAGTCGCTAGTTTAAACAACGTTGTTCCTCTCACTCAACTTATCCGTGAAGCAGAGCAAGTAGCTGCTATGGGCAGCTCCAGGGAGTGGCTCTGCTGAGATTCTGTGGGTAATAGGGGATTGTTAATGGGTCAACGTTCAAGCTGTTTACCACTTTCATTCTCTGTGACTTCTGCTACCAAATATCAAATGTTTATGCAGATTATTGGTTAGCGAGAAGTTATCACTGTCCTGCGGTCAAGTGAGCAATTGTTCGCTCAAGCTTGGTCAGGCGTGAAACAGCTGCCGAAGAAAGAGAGGACAAGCAGTACCCACAGGAGGGCTAGCGGTGCTCACTGCAGAGACACATGGGTGGAGCCTCCAGCTCCACCTCTCTGGACCGAGTCCAGCTGTTGGGTTTTATGCTAGCCAATCAACCAAGTTATGGGTATGAGCGTTATAATGAGCTACGCACTATATGAAATAGG
Source organism: Pollachius pollachius (assembly GCF_949987615.1). Taxonomy (NCBI): domain Eukaryota; kingdom Metazoa; phylum Chordata; class Actinopteri; order Gadiformes; family Gadidae; genus Pollachius; species Pollachius pollachius. Next base: position 20,665,061 of record NC_136935.1, read on the forward strand.
CCACACACTGTGGTGTTATATCGTCAAGGTTGACCTTCCCTCAGATGCAGAGATTAACCAAAATAGCGCTATACTATAGGAGTCCGGGAAGCCTACCCCTCTCTCATGAGCGATCATCTAAATCTACGGCTGTCCAGAACGAGCTCCACACATCCGCACATCCATACACCCCATTGTGTTATACTTTAATATGCCTATCACACCTTCTCTGGATAATACTCTGTGGAGCTGTATGTGTGTACGCAAAAGTCAGAATCCAGGCTGCCAGAGTTTAGCCAGAGATTACCCTGAGTTTACCCTGAGATTACCTGGCCAGGCCCCTAATGTAAACTTTGGGGAATCAGAGAGCTGGGGAATGACAAGAAAAACCAGGAGACCTTTGTGTTGCTGCTTCTTACATTTCTCTTCGCCTGTATTCTCCTCTTCTTTGCCTGTATTCTGCATTCCAAAGTTGCATTTGAACTTCTGCTTTTCAGTCTTAAATGCAGAATGGATAACCGCAAAAGAGTCAGCATTTCATCCTGCCTCCTAAACGCTGTACCCAGGCGCAACCCCCGCCTAGAGAACACTGAGTATATCCAGTATCTCTAATGTATCCAATGTCTGATGCGTCTTATCTCCAGTAGTGTGTTCCATGTGTGAAAGGGCAGCTCCAGATCACCTCCGGACTTTATTCTCCCACGGGTATCAAGAGTTCATTGGTGGAAAGGCCTAGAAGTGTCCGAGAAGCCCAACACTCTCTCGGACGCCGCAATCAACCGCTGCCCAGACCAAGCTCGCCCTCTGTGGCTAGAGCTAGATGCTACCTAACCTTGTGCCCGTGATTGAGTTGGGGAGGGGGTGGACCTGTGCCAGGGGTGCTGCTGGACTGAGAGGTGGAGCTGGACTAGGTCAAGCTCCGCCCATTGGCTCTGCAGTGAGCACCCTCTCTAGGAATGCAGTGTTGAGTTAAACATTTGTACCAAGTAAGGTACGGCGCATCCTGTTCACCCTGATGCTAATCCTCAGAACAAGCAGCTGCTACGTGAGTGTTTCCGCTCTAGGTAGCGGTTCTGATAATCAGCTGCTGCTACCAAACGTTCAGTGGTTTCGCCAATCATTGGCCAATAGGTGGGCTTAGTTGTCACATCCTTTATGGGGCAGTAGGGGCTCGGATCCCATTGTGGTCTGAAGGATTCTCATTGCTTTAGCTCATGAATGTTTTTTGCCCAACATAAAGCTAACCGTACTTAGCTGTGTATTAGCTCCACTAGCTCTGAGAGCTAAGGTTTTGATACAACTTGAGTTGCTGGGGAATGCTTTGGTTCCCAGGATTTGTTTATTATTTGAGGAAGTGACTCTGAAAACTAGTAGTTATTGTAATGTTTTGCTTTAAGTTTGCTCCCATCCCTACATTATTCTTGGATTCTTAGATTGAACTCTTTGTGAACTAATGTTTTGATATACTTTGTACACTTGTGTTACCTTAATAGCGTGTGGGACTGGTTTAATTTCCTGCACTTTTTTTTGTTTCTAAATGTGTAAGCTCACTCTCATTGGAAGAATGCATCCTCGCCCTCAGGGTTACCCTATCTTGCAGCTTGGGTTTTAATACTTTTATTCTGGGCTGTAGGCCTACAGCAAATGTTCCTTATATTGGCTAATTGGCATGCCGTTGTCCTGCATTCTTTATAAATAAGGATAATGGTTATGATACTAATTTGAATAAGCAGAGTGCTGTTATCTTCTCTCCTTGTTAATTAGCGTTCAAAATATGAATTGGTAGCTGATTTCCTCTTTTAGCACCACTGTATTCACAATGCCATGAATCCACTCCATACAGGCAGTAGGGTCGATTTGTTTTTGAAATTTTTAATTGATTTTAGCGCCAAAACATTCCTTAACGTGGACACATTGACACACTCAGTGCGTTTACAAGGGTAAGCTTGATAGGATTAAGCCATATACGACTTGCCACTCGAACAGACAGCTGTCAGGAGAAATAACGTCAGCCTGTTGGCTAGTAGTACTAGCTGGTTGGAAAATGAATCTTTTTTTGATAAACATAGTGGAAGAAACAAATGCAAAGCCTTATTGTGAAATGGGAAAATGGAATATCTCTGCACTGCTGTTACACTGGATGACTAACAGCAGACGGTGCGTCAATGTGTCTAGGTTAAGATTTGTTAGCAAACAGCAAATTCAAACAGCAAAGAATCCTACTGCTGCAGCTTTAGTTGTTAACTGCATACTCTAAAGCCACTGCATGGCCACATTAATGGCTGAGGATGGTGCCAATGGAGGCATATCTATTGGATTAAAATTCAAGGTATTGCTGCTACTTACAAGCAGCCCTAAAACCATCCAGACTGCCACAACTAGAGGGGCAACACGTTGAGGCCCCATCATCAGGTGTAACACAGCTTCAGAAGAACGGGCTGTAAGCCAGGATGACAGCAGGATGATGAGGCCAGGTCTACAAAGGCGTCCTGTAGCTTCTGTGAGGAGTAGCTCCAAGAGCCTTTCACCCCAACTCAACAGAAAGCTTGGATAGCGTTCAGGACACAATCAAGCCAGTGGTCTGCATTGTTTCTGAACAGCTAGGGGGTGATGAGGCCTGGGACCACCAATTCAGGGGTGAACCTCAGGTCACTGTACCTCTCTCCACCCCTTGTAGGCACGGAAGCTATCTTACCTAGAACAATGATTTATGCCCAAGCACGAGACCAGGAAACATTTATCATTAGGGTGATCTCATACTCAGATGAGGCACAGATGAGAGCCTCCCTTGCTAAACGATGGGTGGAATGAGATATTCTTCTGCTCCTGCACGTTAAGAGAGGCCACCCTGTACAATACACACTCCTGCTCCAACTTGCTGGCATTTGTCGGCAACCTCAGCAGTAGTCCCCTCCAGGTGCGGATGAATGGTTTCCACCAGGACCCAAAGCACAGGAACAGACCAAGGTGTCCCCTCAGTGCCTCATTGCTCTGTAGCCATGAAGGACTAGATCCTCCCTTACCCGCCTGACCCCCACCACAGCCTCCTGTCGGTTGCCCCTAGCTAGCATGCATGACACACAGGACTGAAATGCCATGGTTTCCAGTCCTCCACAAGCTCATCACAGCAGTATGAGGTGCGTCCCCAGAAGGCAGGACTTCCTTTCACAATGAGAAGGCTGCATCTGGCATGCGGAAACGGAGAGCCTACCATTGTGGGCTTGTCGTCTGAAAGGCCAGACCCTCTCCTGAGAGATAACGTGATGAGGCTATGCATAACTCTAGAGCAGATTTGAACCAGGTGCAGTACACCAATAAGTGAAAACTCTTTAAATCAGTGGCGTTACTGTGTGCCTATTATATTGTGCTTCTTGAACTCATTACTTGATAATAAATGGCTGCTATCACCTCCCACCCATTGTGTTGGTAACCTGACCATGGTCACATACTATTGTTTCCTGCCTTGTGGCGGGGACACAGCAGAAAGGTCCCAAGCAAAACACTTTATGCACCCTTATGAGAATTACAAAATGGTTTACAAAGGCTCTGCTGAACTCTGTTTAAACCCTGGAACAGGCAGAGCTAGAACTTTTCTGCCAAGACTAGCTCTCTGTGGCCAACTTTGGCAAACTGAGTGCTCTGGTCCTGCTGTACTAGTCAGGCACGCCTTCATGAGGAAGCTAGTGGTTCAGGTGTAGTGCTGTATGCCACTTTTGGCATATAAAAACAAACATGTAAAAAAGCTAAGCTTCTGAATCCACAAACATCAATCATATTATCAGTGCAAGCACTGACTGCGTTCAGACGCTCTGTGCATTTTGTTGACCTCGGGGGACCAATGAAAGTGATAGCCTTGTCGGATCAGTGACTATAAATGCTTTGTTAATAGACTTGGTTCCATGTGAAACAAGTCATTGAATTGGCTGTGTTTAACCCATCACTGGACAGGGGCTGCAAGCAAGGCTATCCTTTCCAGACTGAGCACTGGAAGTGTATGTTAACAGCATTAGCCAAACCGACCAGTAATTTGCCTATTATGGTGTGTGTTAGAAGGAATCTGTCTTAGCAGAGACTGTTGCATGTGACTGATATCAGAGGCATACAGGAATAAAGACTGTTCTTTGGGGACTCTCTACCGTGGGCAATCATGATTGTGACACTGAAAGACATAGAGAGTTAGAATGAGAGCTACGTACGTAACTATAGGTCCATTACTTCTGGATGACTTTGAGTTTGAGTTCTCTGTCACGTGGAAGGAGATTCCATTGGAAGCGTGCCCAGAATCCCATGTGATTATATACGTTTGGCACTGGGGGTCACAGGTGAACTTGTTGACACTCCACTATGCATTCGCGAGGAGGATTAATCCAATGTGAAACACTTCCTCTGGCGGTCATCCAGAAGTAATAGTACTGCAGTATCATACTTAACTCTTGCTGGAGTCACATTATGTCAAAGTTGAGTGATGGAATCGAACCACGATTGTCAGCCTCTGCCTATTCCTTTCATTCAACCAGTTCTGAGCGTCTGATACACAGAGCAAGTTAATTCGTGCAGCGTTTGGAAGGATCTCAAGACACAATTCTCATTGGCTGTCAGCATTGTCACTCAGTGACAATGAAAATGCCAAAGCTACATGAAAATATAGCTTTGGCGTGAGTCGGATTAATCAAGTTTATTCTTATATGAATAAATTGTATGTGCTTTGCATGCCTTTATTGACATCAGAGTGGAGAGCCACTGGTCAAAACCAAACCTGAGCTGGTACGAGGCTTAACGCCTGTGTAGTTAGTGCACAAAACACACACACACATTAGAAAAGAGGAAATGTACTCACAGACATTGCCGGTGTTGTCGAAACTATTGAGCACTTCGTTTACTCTGAGGGGTCCCAGGTTATCTCTAAACAGCACAGAAACACATCGGATTATACAAGTAGGCCAATGAAGGCTTTTTTTAAATCACTGTGCTAGCTTGAGACATTTGTTGAACACATGTACACATGGACCATGGTACACATGGTTATTGTACAACTTTTCAAAACTAGCAACAGGTTCCCTTCAAATGTGTGTGCACGTGCATGCATACGTGCAAAGGCGTCTGTAGTCACATACCTGAGCAAGGCACTATACTCTGGTAGAGAGACACTTCGGTACTGCACCCACTGGTCATCTGAAGGGCAAGAGGGCACGACCCTTGACCTGGTGAAGAGGTCAAAGGTTGCAAATCTTCGGACTGATACCTGCTTGACCACTGGACTGTCCACCTGCTTCTGATGCAAAACCTGACAGGAATTGAGAATGGGAAGACAGAATGGAAAATAAATAAGTATATCTACAAGTATAAGGTTGTTGGACTGTACAGGTAGAAGAAGCCCCTTAATGTTTTAGCCCGGTGCCCTTTCAGTAGCCCACATGATACAAACAATACCAAATTAGTTGGTTCAGATCGGGGCATGTTGAGATCACGTATGCAATGGAAATAAAGCACAACATTCCATCTTCCTTTTGCTTTACATTCTTCCACTGTTACATACACTGTTACATTACACTGTGACATTATTACTGTTGTAATATTATGACTGGGTCATTGTTAATCAACAGAAGAGAAAATGCCTAATTTATAAAGCTCTGCGTAAAACCCTCGCTAAAACATTGTGTACTTCCAAACCTCAGAATCTGCGTATGCACAAAAATATTCAGATCTATAAAACCGTGCGGCGCACACCTGTAGGCACTCTTCTCATTATAAATACTCACTCAATTTTGCGTGCGTGTACGAGCGCGCACGAGATCGTCGTGCGCGCTCATCCACCCAAGATCGTCCCATAATAGTCCTTAAAAGGTTGATGCTAATTTATCAATGAATATTCCTAGCATATAGGGAGCCTTTGCTGACCTATCATTAAACGGGAAAATGGATACGCCTACGCCCAAAAAAAAAGCAATATTTATAAACTGTGAAATAGAAGTGCTTCTTATTTTGTTTCGAAGCCTCAGCACAGGGGTATCTAACTAAAATAAAAACCTTGCATGGCAGTTGCTGTAAACAAGGTAAGTTCTACCCCAAGATCATTTCAAGAAGTATCTTGAATCTCAAAAACCGAATCTCAGAATACCGGCATAGTATACACATAACTGGAAGTGGGCACGGGAAGCCCCCGGCATCGTCCCTGGACGAAAGGGTTGCTGGCATCATAGGGGAAAAGCTGCTTTCTGGAATTGTGTCCGAGGATGAGGGGGAAACAAACGCAGGAAAGTGAGATTGATAAGCTGTATTAAAGCCAATACCCTTCATTATAAACGAAAAAGGAGACCAAAATTAAATTTAAATGGACTTTATTTATTTTTTTCCAATTGTGGTAGATGGAAGCGAGGAGTCCAACAAGAAATGTGCGCCAAATGCCAGCATCCTTCCATGCACCAGCCTCAGCGACGCCCCCCGACTTTTCCAGGCTACAGTGGATCCGGTGCCACTGCGCCGGGCCTCAGCAAAGTCCCCCAGTCTTTCCCAGGTTCCAGTGAACGCTCCACTCCACCAGGCTCAGTTTGCGGCTCAGTGACCTCGGCCCGTGTCCTTGTTGATGTCGTGCTGCAGTCCCAGAAAGACATAATCGAAGCCATTGGTAAATGAACTGCCGAAGTGCGCAATATGAGTATTGTCTGACATTTGTGCATTGAAATATCTAACAGTATATAATGTGTCTTACCTGTCATCAATAAACGCTGCACCACGTGTTCGCCCAATACAACCTCTCTAGGAGCGTGCTCCTCATTCTCCACGTGCGCATCCATCTCCTCTGGCAATATGGGAGCAGGTGCAGGAATTCCGTTTCTCTGGTCCATGGTGTGCAAAACTGCACATGCCCAGATAGTATGGCAAACCTTTCCAGGTGTATATAAAAGGCTTCCTTCGGACTTATCAAGGCAACTCCATCGAGATTTCTAATGTCCAATGGCGCGCTCAACCACCACCCGGCCGCGCTCATGAACAGCATTATAACGATGCTAAGCTTCGGTTTGTGGGTTGGGGAAGGGAGTGAGGAGCCAGTTCGTCAGGGGATACCCGCTATCTCCTGCATGAGAATTGTAGGCTGTAAAATATTGTTGGAAAACCACTCTAGATAACGGTTTTACGCAACCCAAAACACACTTACCCAGAAGCCAACCATCCTGCACAGCGCCAGCCTGGAGCCTTCTTCCTACACTTTGTCTCACCATGATTGAGTCGTAGGTTGAGCCTGGCCAGCAAGCCACAACATTTAATGTCATGTCTGCATCATAAATTTGCACGTTAACTGAGTGGTACTGCTTCAGATTCACATAAGCATATTAATTATCAGTCTGTGCTTTTATAGCAACATGTGTGCCGTCAATAGCTCAGATTACATTAGGAAACCGGACTTTGCAGCAAATTGCATTCTAATGCAATTTATGTAGCGGGGGTCAATTCATCAAACCACACGGCTGGCACAAGCGCACTCAGTGATGGCTGTGATATCCCAGGGCCTCATTTATCAACTGTGCATAGAAAAGGCTCTAAATTCTCTCTTAAGAATGAAATTTAGGATGTTCTTAAAGAAAAAAGAAATCGGTATTTATCAAATTTGCGCAAGGCACTCAGTAACCAATCTTGAAAAATCCCACCTGGTCTTAATTACCACGCTCGTGCACGCTCAGGCCATTTGCATTTAGAAACACCTCCAATTAACCATACATGGTCAAAGACTTCCCTTCCCTTACTAAGGAAAGGGAAGCCTGAGGCCCCCTGCTGGAGCTGTTTCTCCCGCGACTCGACCCCGGATAAGTGTGTTTTTTCCCTCACCGCTAAAATGGCAAAGAGAGCGGAGAAAAAAAACTTCTCCAACACTAAAATGGAAACGCTCGTAAACTAGGTTGAATTAAACCAAGTTACTTTTAAGGCTCACTTAGTGCAGGAGGCACTACAAATAAAAGAAAGCTTGCTACATGGGAAAAAGTGACTGATGCAGTTAATTCAGTTGGGTCGCGAGTAACAGCCCACAGCCCACAGATCGCTCTGATCGCCAAGCAGATCAGAGCGATCTTTGAAAACGCGGTTCCTGCGGAGAGCATGGTTTGCTAAGTCTCCAATAACGCAAGATAAGCCATTGATTGAACTACATTTCAAACACATCTCACAGCTGTCTTTTATAGGGTTTGACACCAATTTGTCTTTTTAAAATTAGACAAAGGAGTAATTTAATTTATTCAAATGAAAGGAAACATATGACTTATATGCGGATTTGAGTGCTACATGCATACGAAGACACTCTTGAATGTTTTGCTTTTTGTTTGTAATATCGCTATTCTACCACTAGATTCTGTTCGTACGCATGGCCAGAGCTGTGCTTATATTTCCACACATTCCTAAGTATAACTTCATTTTGGGAAATGTCATAGTTTGCGTGGCAATGTTCGTACGCACTCCTTACGCACAAATCTGTGCATAATTGGATAAGGCCCACGGACTGTTCGGCAAGCTTGCTGAAGCGGCAGCAGGCTGAAATTCCAGTGGAAGCACGGCTATGAAGGTATTATTGTAGAAAAAGTCTTTAGCACCTGTAACTGCAGGTTTTGTATTTGTACACTAAAGTCACAAATGTGTAACAGTACATTTGATGTCGTAAATATTTTTTCTACCATTGTAAACACTAAATAGGGTCTTCGAGTTCACAAGTCTGTGTTACAGGTGCACAAATCCTAACCTGTACATCACAACATCATAGAGTCATGCACTTGATACTTTTGCTACAATCATTGCAGCGCAGATGGTGCAAAACACATTCACACACCCTTGCTTCATAATCTGAGAACATGCACAAAAGTTGTGCATTCGTAAACCCAAATGTGAACTAATGCATCAGAAGTTGCACATCTGTGAAATATTTCCTCACAAATGAAATTTTATAGATCGCTATGTTCAATGAGCATTTTAATGAGCGAGCAAGTCCAGCAATGCTGCCGAATCTGCTGCTACGAGTCTCAGCTTTTGTTTTTCTTGCGGATACTTCTGCAACACGTCTATGTGGTACAAGTGTAGCAAAAGTGATTCGTATCCGTATGAAGCAGAGCGTCTGTGGGCGGAACAAAATTGCCGCATTAACCAATGAAAGTCGCCGGCAGGGGGTGCATTTTTCAAACTACACTGGCACCATCCAAGCAAACTCTTACTTTCTGGAGTCTTGAAAATAGACAAGAGGGCATCCTACACGACGGAGTTGGGTATCTTACATTATGTCAAATTAAATTACTTAGTTCAACTGAATTCCCCCCAAATTATTGCATTAACATGCCGCAAGTGTCCTTCAATGAATTTTAATGGTCTGCTTGGATGGTCCCAGTGTAGTTTGAAAAATGCACCCCCTGCCGGCGACTTTTATTGGTTACTGCTGCAATTTTGTCCCGCCCACGGACGCTCTGCCTCATACGATACAAATCACTTTTGCTACACATGTACCCAGTGTTGTGCCTCAACGCGTTCATTGAACAATAGTTCATGAATTCGTTCATATTTTGGGTGAACGTGAACTGAACGTACTGTATTACTGCCTGATGAACGTTACGCTCACTTGGTTTAACTTCGTTCAATATGGGGGTTATTTGTTTATCAGCACGACAGATGCGCGCGCAGATCGCCATGTTGTTTGTCCGGTTGCCATGGTAATCTCTGTGTGGTTAATTTGTAGTTGCGTTGTTGCCATCTTACTGTTACATTAAACTGTAATCAGAAAACGCGGTTATATGCTATAGACCTTATAGTATCTGTCGTATAAAGGCTTGGACGAATTTCAAATTATAAATATGTACACTTTATTTTGAAAGTATAGACCGGCGCGATTCCCATTGAAACGAATGGCGCGGTGATTATTCTTCAAAACGAGAGCTGTTAATTTGTGGAAAATGAATTAAACTGTAATCAGACGACACGGTTTATGCTATAGACCCTAGAGTATCTGTGGTATAAAGGCTGAGACGAATTTCGAATTATAAATATGTACAATCCATAACGTTAGCTCTCTGGCTCATAGCTCAGCGGACTAGAATACCCCCCCTTTCCGTTTCCGGCCAACGAGCAATGAGCCTTCCGACAGAAATCAATGGGATTTACAAAATGCGCTAAATGTGCAATAAAACACAATAGAAACTGTATTTCGCTATGATACTTGATTCAACTACTCTATTTCATCCTAGACAAACCACAAATGGGGCTCAATGTTCAAAATACCGGAAAAAACGAATAGCTCACAGCAACATATTGAAAAAAAGGGTTAGGGTTAGGGTTTTTTGGAACTGTGAACTTAGTTCAAAATTTTGAATTATGAACGTTTAACTGAACTACTTCATTTTAAAATTTGTGACATAAACTTTGAACTAGTTCACGTAGAAAGTGAACTTTCCCAACACTGCATGTACCACCTAGACGTGTTGCAAAACTACCTGCAAAAAAACCCACAGCTGAGACTTGCAGGAGCAGATTCGAGCAGTTGTAACGATGGACTTCTGCTCGCTCATTAAAATGCTGAATCAACATAGCGTTCTATATACTTTTATTTGTGAGTAAATGTTTGACAGATGTGCAACTTCTGATGCGTTAGGGTTAGGATGGAGGATAGGGTTAGGATGACAGTCTGAACGAGGAAGCAAAAGTGGCGCCGCATCTTCACTTTTTATTCCGCGTTTAGACGAGCGTTTTCAGGAGGAAATCTGCGTGCATACGGTGACGCAAAAGTGTGTGGATTTCGATTGGGTATGCATGTCAGGCGGCTAGGTAATGCTGTGATACACCATCACACAGCACCACCATGTCTGAGCGCATGTGTAGAATCTTCCTTCTTCTCTTATCTGCGCCGCGAAAACCAAAACATAATTACAGATCCTTCTCTGTTCAGTAATACTACATATCCTGTACATTTCGTGGAAAGACTCCTGTACGTTTATTAGAGCTGCCAGAGCAGCTTGACGGTCCGACACATGGAAATAATCGCGTACGCGACGTGAGCAGATCTGAGCAGAGTTTTACGTCTTGGCAGTGTAGACTGAAGCGCTACGGCGGTGCGTATTCAAGCTTTCCTCTGTGGAGGGTGGTTTCAGATTTTTGCGTTTTTAAGCCCCAAAAGCGCTGTCACCGTCTAAACGAAAGGCACTTCCGATAAAATATTTGGTCGTTTTTACCCGCAAGCGTCCTTGTGTAAACGGGGCCTTAGGTTTACGAATGCACACAATTTGGCCATGTTCTCAGATTATGAAACACGTGTGTGCGAATGTGTTTTGCACCAACTGCGCTGCAATGATTGTAGAAAAAGTGTCAATTGCATGACTCATTGAAGTTGTGTATAAAGGTACTATTGTAGCAAAAGTCTTTAGCATGCGTAAACTAAAGTCACAAATGTGTAACAGTAAATTTGAAGTCGTAAATATTTATTTTACATGTGCACTCTAAAGTCACAAATGTGTAACAGTACATTTGAAGTCGTAAATATTTTTTCTACCATTGTAAACACAAAATAGGGTCTACGAGTTAACAAGTCTGTGTTACAGGTGCACAAATCCTATCCTGTGCATCGCAACTTCAAAGAGTCATGCAATTGACAATTTAGCTTGATGTCATCGGCATGTTAATGCAATAATTTTGGGGGGATTCAGTTGAACTAAGTAATTTAACGAATCACTTTTGCTACACTACAGAAAAATCCGCAAATTCCCTCCCTGTTTCTGCCACTTTGTCGTGCTCTCCGCACGACAAAGTGTCGGAAACAGGGAGGGAATTTGCGGAATTTGTTGTCTTACAAATTCGCTTTATAAATGAGGCCTTTGGTCTGCAAAACGAATTGAGCATTCCCATTCTCCTTTTCACTGAATCAAATCAATCTCTTGCATATTTGGATATACCAACAGAGCAGTCCTAAATAAGACACCTCCAATCAAAGACTAAGGAAGTATCGCGCATCGTCTTGTCAGGATAACTTATCTAGTCAAAACTCCTTATTTTACCTCTGAAATTCATACTTCCGATGTCCAGTAACTTGTAACAAGAAACTCGACCTACCTAAGCTGTTTCTGAGTTCTAGTTGAAGGAGTTGTTTCTACCAATTAAACACATATTGAAACACTGTCTACATATTTATATCAATGAATCTATATTGACCAGGAGGACTGGAGTATATCATTATCATTTCCGAATTAGGCTTGGTCTTACATAAAAGTTGGGTAGCTTTGTTGCCAAGAGATATATATGGCAGCGAAGGATTTTCTGTAACCATGTATGGTAATGATTCTGCACCCAGCTGGCTACAGTCCCTGCTCCCAGACATGGAGACAGAGTGAGGAACAACGTTTAAATCAGATAAGATCCACGGGACGCACTTGCCAAACACACTTGATAATGGAATACATTGCAATCAAGTTCTTATTCAATCAGTATGGATGATAATGTCATATTGGTATTTGTTATCTGCAATATATAACCACGATTTTAAGGTAACATATGTAACTAAGAGGCGTAATTGTTATGTGTGCTTGTAAGTGCTTGTAACGCATGATCAACATTCATGCATCGATCAAAGTCCGACGTGTGTGTCACCTGAATAACAAACATTGTATTGAATGTGTTTCATTTTGTATGACCTATGTAAGAGCCTGTAGATGTATGTCAATATGATTCAATCGGCCATCAGATGGAGGATGTCTTCACCTGTCGCAGTAAGGTCCACCTCGCACGGGCCACATCAGCACCCGCGATCGCATCCCCGTCCAGTGTCCGTGTCTGATCCCCCTCATCTTTACCATCTAGCAATGGTCCTGAGAAACGTTGGTCTTTCTCTTCACACATTTCTCTCTGCATCTTCCCGACGTCCTTGTTGGCAAATTACATATATTGTTTATAACAAAATAGTGCAAACATAAGTGAATCACAGTGTATGTGTACTTTAAATTGCAGCACTTAGGTAATGTAGGAAAAAAACGAGTTTGCTGAAGTGTACGGCTATAGTGGTAAAATGTTCCTTTATGTGAGCCGCGGTCACCTGTTACCACTGACAGTTACTTCCGTACACTCCACTCATTGGAGACATGTTAGTGGATCACGGATATCATCGTTCAAAGTGGGGCCATACAAACACGTGGTGACTGTATCAGGGATTGATTACTTCTGTGTAGAATCATGCCCGCGTCATTGCCGGCTTCTCTGTCACTGTTTCCTGCACGTGTGTTTACATGTAAAACACTGCGCCCGACTCGTTATAGCCTGGATATTGCTTTTGTTTTAAATATAAAAGGAAGCCTACGATTTGAATAACTGAAAAAAATTAATCGAAAGGGCGGGGTTGTGTTTTAGTGCCGTAAGAAACTCTGTTTTAGAACTGGAAAAATGTTGTAAAATCGACCCTGTATTACGGCTAAAGAGAGCATCTATTGCAATGTGAGCAATGAGCGCTTTATTCAGTCGCTTCGGCTCCTTTACTCGTCTTCGATTGCGCCCGTTCGGGCTGTACAGGACCACTCCGCCTGCGGCATACCTGTACACGGTAAGGGTGTGAAATCCCCACGCTGCTCCAGCTTTGGGTTTAAGTTTACACAATTACACTCTCTGAAAAACGTAATCTTCACCCTGGGCTCCTGGCACCCATGTCTTCAGCTTTGGTCAGAGGTGCATTACTAAAACAAATGTCAAATATGTGTTCATTCCAGTTTAAGTAAGTTAAAGATATTAACATGTTGGGAACATGTTAAATTGAGTTTATCATATGTGGAAATCAAAACTGTGTCCTTGTCTGTGAGGGTGAGGGTGTTAGACCAGCTGTCTGTTTAGGTGTACACCATTACACCGCTTTACTAGACTGCCGATAACGTTACCTCATGTATAATGTAGGCTTGTTTCTAGTTACACCACGGACAAAAGAGGCATGTATGTACAGCAGGACCAGAGAGGGTATAGCAAAATGATACTGGGCACTGTGGACAGTTAATCTGCATGGAGCTTGTTTCTTTATTGGCTGCATTGCTTTGTAGTGCATGTAAAATATATAATATTGTGGTCAACGCATCAGCCTCATCCATGATAAAGTGTTGTTTGTTTCCAGGGCCCTTCAAAACCGGTCCCTAGGTGCTCGAACCCTGACCTGAAGGAGTATAAAAATCTTCAGAAGAACTTTAAAAGAAGACTGAGAGCATCATACAGCAAGTTTGCCGATTTAAAAGATGAATCGGTACGATTTTGGATCCGGCAGCAATTCACACTGTATTGTTCTTCATAACTTCATTATCTTATTATTTGACAGATCTGTGGACGCGACTATGTGTATTCCGTGGAATGTGAAGGCATCTACAGAAGGGACTGGAGGCAGAGTAAGTGCATGACTCCACAACCATGTTCTTGTTGTCTTCTACCATTCATGTTTAGTTTAGTTTTTCCTATTCCCCATACATCCCATAGATTAAAGAGAGTGCCTTAACGGTGCGTCCATAGGGTGATTCTCTCCCTCGGGATCACGCTCACCCTGGGCCCATATTAGATCAACATTGGCCATGTTGTGATGGGCCTCACCCGGCCGGCTCTGATGGTCTGATGGAAAGGGCGCCAGACGCCACAGCAAACACAACATGAGCAGAATCATCTGGTTCCCATGCCAAAAATAATCAAGCAACCCGTTCCACCCATTCACTACAAACTTTGGGTTTTAAAAAATTGTAGATACATGTAGATATAATTAGACTAAAATGTAGATATTATAAGTATATACAATATCACTCTATTGCATCTATAGCTGCATATTATTACAAATTGTGTGTGTATGTATGTATGTATATATATATATATATATATATATATATATATACATATACACAGGTCTTCTCAATGCCGTGGAACGCTCCGTTCACTTGCATGGGCCCTTCACAACTTCCGGCACTGAATTATATTTGATAATTCACCGTTGCTAAGTATAATTGACCTCTGTCAAGGAAAACAAAGGATTCTTTGCCTCTAATGACGTCTTTGGTATCACTCCGCAAGTAGTCCGGTAACTTGTCAACCCCAGCATCTTTGGTTGCTATGCAACGTCAACGTCTTTGGCAGACTATGTCTCTGCTGATCAACACTATGAATGCTGGTAACAAATAAATTGTCCAAATTTTGGCAAGTAGCCGTGTAATAAGCGGGATAATGTATAGAACGTCGCCGGTCAGTATCGAAAATAAGCCCCTTCAGGGCGAAGCAAGACACCTCCGCTGCGCGTCGATGTCCTGTTCGCCCTGTCAGGGCTTATTTTCCCGATAATGACCGGCGTTCCATACATTATCCCTTACATATATATATATAGGTGAATAATAGAGAATGAGAAATTGAGGCAGTGGTCTATTAAGATGTTCCTCTCGTTCCAGAGGAGGCTGAGCTGCTGCTTGATCTGGAGCAGTGCTGCTCTGGGGGGGAGGACGGCGGAGAGAGAGGGGAGTGGGCGGTCCAGAGGGTGCGTGTGTCCCCCTCAGAGAGGCACCTCGCTGCTACCATGAAGAGCTCTTACAGAGAGCAGGCCAGGTAATCAAACACAGAACACATCGAGGGGAACTACATCAGAATCTTTGATGTGGATTATTTTAAACATATAGAAAATGTGTTGAACTCTTCTGTTCTACTGGGCTAACTATTTCATTGTTTGATTGGAAATTGTAATTAAAGTTGCGTAGGTAAGATTTGTTAGGTGTAAAGAGAGAGCAGGAAAAAAGCAGAAGAGGGCAAGCTTTTGAAACGAAACACCCAGAAGCAGTCCCCTCTGTCTCTGCTCCCACCAAAGTGTTGATCTCCTCACACCTGTGTTTGAAAGGCAAGATGGATTCCCTAAACCATCAGGGAAGAGATCCTCTGATTGGTCAGAAATGAGCGGGAGCGGTGTAAAATCGAGATGCTTGTTGCCTGTGCCCAGGTGTGTGGTGGTGAAGCAGGCTGACGCGGCCTCCACTCAAAAGGATCTCTCACAAATCCTCTTCACCCTGCACAATGTCTTCAGCTTTGGTTAGAGATGCACTAGTAAAGCAAATGTCAAATATGTGTTCATTCCAGTCAAGTACAATTTCCATATAAGATATTAACGTGTTGGGAACATGTTGAAGTTAGTTTATCATACATTGAAAACTGTGTGTGTGTATGTGTGTGTGCTCACTCAGAGTGGGCCAATGACGAGGTCCTGTTCTACACGACTCAGGAGGGTCTGCGTTGCAGCCGTGTGTTTCGCTTGGACCTGAACTCCCCTGCAGCCATACCTAGGCCTGTATTTGAAGACACACAGCCTGAGTAAGTAGTCAAATGAATTGCATGTTGCATGGGGAACATGTTTAAAGACTATAGTTTAAAATTTCGGTTGGACATTTGGAGTAGCCAGCCAGAGTGAGCTAGAATCTGAAAGTATCCAATCAAAACATATCCATATGCTCTCTTCAGGCCTCCCTCCAAGGCCCTACTTCAAAACAAAGGACTAGCTCACTAGCTTTAGACTTATGCTGCTCAGACTTATGCGTCTGGCCCAACTCCCGTTCAGACAGATCTCCAGCAGACCTGGCCCGGATTGGGCTTATGTCTGATGTGACACACGTTTATGTTGTTTCTGATTGGTTTTAGGTCTCTCCAATTATGTCCAGAGGCATTTTGGTCTGCCCCTATTTAGAACGACTTGTGGAAATCAAACATGACTCAAGAGGGTCCAGGCTAATATGTATTTGCAAAACAATCTGGCGATGTCAGACTAATTTGTGTGCCTTGCTGTAAACTGTGGTCATGTGCGCAGTGTGCACGTGCATGTGAGTGTGTGAGGGATTGGTGGGTTGACCCAAAAGGCAGGCCTTCCAATCAGTTCATTCTGGCCTAATGAGATGAATGATCTGAATTCCAAGCCTGTGATGGCCACAGAAACCAGAGTTTTTTCTTGTTTTTGTCAGAACCTGCCTCCCTTCTCTGGCCCCCCTAATTTCTGCCATCATCCACTCCTCTTACACCACTGGAACTTTCCCTACAACCTTCAAAACCGCGGCTATTACACCAATACTGAAAAAACCTGGGGCCGACCCCTCCAACTTCAACAACTTCCGTCCAATTTCCAATCTTCCATTCATCTCTAAAATCCTTGAAAAAACAGTTGCCTCCCAACTCCATTCTCTCTTATCCCACAATAACCTATATGATCAGTTCCAGTCCGGTTTCCGCCCACTCCATAGCACTGAAACAGCACTCATCAAGATAACTGACGACCTCCTAATGGCAGCTGATTCTAGCTTCCATTGCCATCACCCACACTCCGTTAGACTGGCTCAAATCATACTTATCTGGCCGCACTCAGTTTATCCAACTGAAGTCCTTAAAACCATCCCCTCCTCCGTCACTTCAGGTGTGCCCCAGGGCTCTGTCCTGGGACTCTTCCTCTTCATCATCTACCTCCTTTCCCTCGGCAATATCTTCCGCAAATTTAAGATTCAATTCCACTGCTATGCTGACGACACCCTGCTCTACCTCACCACTAAACCCTCGTCCACTCTTCCGCCCTCCTCCCTCACTAATTGCATCACTGAAATAAAAAACTGGTTCACTCTAACTTCCTCAAATTAAATAGCAGTAAAACAAGGTTCTACTCATTGGCACAAAATCTACCCTATCAAAAACGAACAACTTTTCAATCACCATAGATAATTCCACTGTTGCACCCTCCTCCAAGATTAAGAGTCTGGGTGTCATCCTGGACAGTATACTATCCTTTCAATCCCACATCAATAACATCACCCGGTCCGCCTACTTCCACCTACGAAACATCAATCGCCTCCGCCCTTCCCTGACCCCCCACACTGCCGCCATTCTTGTCCACAGCCTCGTCCCCTCCCATATAGATTATTGCAACTCTCTCCTTCTCGGCCTCCCTCACAAATCCCTCCATAAACTCAAACTAGTCCAGAATTCAGCTGCCCGCATTATAACTCAAACCCCATCCATCCACCACATGACCCCTGTCCTCCAGCAGCTCCACTGGCTCCCGGTTCAGTTCCGTCTCAAATTCAAAGTCCTCCTGTTTACATTTAAGGCCATCCTCAACCTTGCTCCCCCATATCTGTCCGACCTCATCCACGTACCCACGCCCTCCCGCTCCCTCAGATCCTCTTCCTCCGTACACCTGTCTGTACCCTCTTCCCGTCTCATCACCATGGGGCACAGAGCATTCAGCCGCTCGGCTCCCCGTCTCTGGAATGCTTTACCACCCGAACTCAGAAGCATCAATTCATTTCCACTTTTTAAATCATATCTCAAAACCCATCTGTTCGAAACTGCCTATTCCACCTGATGCCAATTACCATGTCTGTGTTATTACAATTTTCTTTTTTTTAATTGTGTTCAAATTACTTTTGTGTATCTCTGTACTGTGTCCTTGAGTGCCGAGAAAGGCGCCTATAAATAAAAATTATTATTATAGAACATTTGATTTATCGGTAAGTAGGTAGGTAGGTTAGACGGGGTCGTGGCAATTTATTTATGAGATTTGTTTCTAGGACAGATGAGACCTCTAGATGCAAAGTAGCACACAATAATTGTAGAATTTAAGAGCAAAGTGAGCAGCGATCCGAGCGTTAGAGTTTTTCCACAGTTTCTCGCCCTTGTAGGAATGCTACTTAACTCATCATGGACAGCAGATATGCTAGTTAGTGAGACCATAAAGGAAGCAATAAGGCATTGAACAAGGGGTCCTTCTGATCATAAGACCACTTGTTGCTGGGAAAAGCTGAAAAGGATTAAGTTAAGCCAAATAGGAATTTTCCATTCTAACAGAAAGGCATCATCATCATTTCATTCGGGCCGAATGAGATGATTGGATGGGCTTATTACATGCCTGTGACAGCCAGATAACAGACGTTTTATTTGTTTGGTCAGAGCATTTGATTTATATTTTCCTGTCGGAATGTAAACCGAATTGAACAATATATGACAAAAGGCCCCTAAAAGGTGTGTGTGTGTGTGCTTCCCCACCCCAGTGTGTTTGTTGAGGTGGCTCTTTCTAGAGACGGGAGGATATTAACCATCAACTCCAGCAGTAAGACGGATTCGGAGGTGTGGCTTATCAACGTGACCACGCCTACTTTAGAACCCCTTCTGGTGCAGCGCCGCTTACCAGGGCTGATGTATCATGTGGAGCATTGGAGGGACGGGTTGGTCATACTGGCCAACACAGGCCCTGGGCAGGAGTACCAGGTACAACGCAGCAGTCCTTCTCTGTGAAGCCATCAATCAGTCAACTAATGATGAGCTTTCAGCACCAGCTCCATCACCAGTGTATTCCTACTACATACTACCCTGATCCTCGGAAACCAACCAGACCATGACCTCTCATAGCACATCCATTCAGATACCAACTTTGTTTGACTACTAAAACCAAAAGAATCTAAAAACATCTTTCTTCATTTCTAAACCTCAATGCACCTTTCCATTATTTTATGAGTAAAAGGTTCCTGGCTGGCTATATTTCTATGATAAAAGCTTTTCTGTATGCACACCGCTTTTAAGGAATGTTTTTGTCACATATTGATCGGATATCACCCAATTCCTGACATTATTTAGAGTGAATAATGAAGTCTCCTTCAGGTGCTGAAGGCTCCACTATCAGGGCCCTCCCTGGGCTCCTGGGTGCCTGTGTACACACCCTGCCCGGAAGTGACCCTCAAAGACATGGAGGTGGTGGGCGAGCACTGCGTGCTGACCACCAGAGAGGCCAGTGGGGGGCTGGCTCTGACCGTGGTTCCATTAGCCAGCCCTCTGGGGGGATTCAGCCTACCGGTCAGTGATTGAGCACCAATGCTTCACTGGTATAGTGGTTGGTTGTTGCGTATCACTGTGCAAATCTAACGCAGCTCGTTTCCACCTGCCGGACGAATGCTTTTTCTGTTTGCATGTGTTTCTTATATATTATTATCTCTAATGAAAAATCTGAGTAGACTTTATTTTAGAATGTAGCTCAAATCGTTCCCTCCTAGGTGTGTTGAGGAAAACATGTTAAAGGGGATGTAGCTCTGTATTTTATTTTGAATTGTATCTGGTGTATTATTGAGTTGACCTGCTGTGTGTCTGCTATGTTTAGACGTTTCTGGTTCCCCCCCCCCCCCTCTAGCTCCCCCTCTGGGCCTGTTCTTGTGAGTCGCGTATGCCGGGCCCCTCGGACCCCCGGCATGCACTGCAGTTGCTGCTGTCGTCTCCAGCACACCCCCAGGAGCACTTCTCCTTTCAGCCCAAGGACAGGCTCCTATTGTCCCGTCCGGAGAGGGAAGGGACCCCCCCAGAGAGGGAAGGGACCCCCCCAGAGAGAGGGTGTGGTGGCGAACACATCACCAAGCGTCTGGAGGTGCAGAGCCAGGTAAACACACCCTGGAGGATTACTATTTCACGCATGGGCTTACAATGTGTGCGTGGCAGCCTGAAATCTCCGGCACATTACCAATGTGTGTTCGTCTAGAATCTCCTGGCTAATTTTCTAATGCAAAGGGGCGTTACCAACGGGCACAGACAGACATGACTCTGGACACAATTGGATCGACTAACCGCCTATCAGAGCTACAGAAGGTGTGTCACATCAGCAGCAGCCATCTTGGTTGTTCCCAAAGCGTGCAATACAGGTGTCTTATTAAACCTGCCCCCTTTTAGATGAACTGTTGTGATGAACCCCGACCCAGGCCAGGTCTGCTGGACGTCTGTCAGCAGGAGGGAGGGAAGACTATCTCTAATACATTGACTCTGCTCTACATCTCTAGGACGGCACCAGGGTCCCAGTGACTCTGTTCCACTCTGTGGCTGCAGGGTGTCTGCAGCGGGCCCCCCTGCTCCTCCACGTGTACGGGGCCTACGGCAGGGACCTTAACATGCACTTCAGTCCAGAGAGCAGGCTGCTGCTGGATCTGGGCTGGGTCCTGGCCTACTGCCACATCAGGTAACACCAGCTGAGTCCTGGCCTACTGCCACATCAGGTAACACCAGCCCCTCTAACCCTAGCCTACTGCCACATCAGGTAGCACCAGCTGAGTCCTGGCCTACTGCCACATCAGGTAACACCAGCTGAGTCCTGGCCTACTGCCACATCAGGTAGCACCAGCTGAGTCCTGGCCTACTGCCACATCAGGTAACACCAGCTGGGTCCTTGCCTACTGCCACATCAGGTAACACCAACCCCTCTAACCCTAGCCTACTGCCACATCAGGTAACACCAGCTGGGTCCTGGCCTACTGCCACATCAGGTAACACCAGCTGAGTCCTGGCCTACTGCCACATCAGGTAACACCAGCTGGGTCCTGGCCTACTGCCACATCAGGTAACACCAGCTGGGTCCTGGCCTACTGCCACATCAGGTAACACCAGCTGGGTCCTGGCCTACTGCCACATCAGGTAGCACCAGCTGAGTCCTGGCCTTCTGCCACATCAGGTAACACCAACTGGGTCCTGGCCTACTGCCACATCAGGTAACACCAGCCCCTGTAACACAGAACCACGCTTTCACCTCTCACTTAGTAAACCCTGGGATCCCCATCTTCCCAACTGCAACAGAATCCAAAAATAGTGTATTTTGGAATACTTATTGCAGTTGTTGATAGGGAGGAGCGGCGTTTTTTTGTCCCAGTGGACTGTGGAAGTCTGGTGGACCGTGGGAGTCCGGTGGACTGCGGGGTTCCGGTGGACTGTGGGGGTCCGGAGGATTGTGGGAGTCCGGTGGACTGTGGGAGTCCGGTGGGATGAGATGAACGTCAATGTAGGTTCCTTTTTGTCCTCTACCTCTGACCCAGGGGCGGGGGGGAGCTGGGACTGTCCTGGCACAGACAGGCCTGCATGGAGGGGAAACGGGTCGGTGTGGAGGACCTGCGGGCCTGTCTCCTGCAGCTCCACGCCCGAGGAATCTCCTCGCCCTCGCGCTCGGCCATCACCGCCAGCAGTGCTGGAGCTGTGCCAGTAGGGGCACTGTGCAACACGGACCCACACCTGGTCAGAGCAGTCACACTCCAGGTTAGGTGTGTGTGTGTGTGTGTGTGTGTGTGTGTGTGTGTGTGTGTGTGTGTGTGTTTAGAGAGGGTCTCTCTTTCAACCCAGCCCTACCTCCAAGTAAAGTTTCAGTTAAAGACACGTTGGGAACATGTTGAATTTAGTTTATTATATGTTGAAAAATTGTGTTTGTGCGTCTGATATACTGATAGTGCAGCAGATTAATGGCATATTTCAGGAGAATTGTTCAGATCTATATACAAGCATGAAATTTGGCACAGATACTCACCAAGGGTCACTTTTGGGGACAAAAGCGTTGGCCACCCAAAAATTCAACATGGCGGCCATTATTTCAAGATGGCCGCTATTTCTGTCAAATGCTCATTATGTCAATCGTTCAAACAGTGATTTAGGCATAACATTTTGTGAAAATACTCTCTTCAGAATGTTTTTTTGGAAAACGGTTCTTCTTCCTCAAAAATTCAAGATGGCAACCACTTTCCAAGATTGCCGCCATTTTTCTTGAATCCTTACATACATTTTTCAAATGGTGATGCTATCATCAAATTTGGTACAAATATTCTTCAAGGAACATTCTCATGAAAAAAGGTGTGTGCCACTCAAAAATTCAAGATGGCCACCATTTCTGTCAGAGCTCAACTTAATGTGTTAAGGAAGGTTTGGTTTAAAAGAGTGAACGTCATTGCAAAACCAGGGCACAATGGTGACTTCACTGCTGTGGAACTCAGGATGGGGTTCAGTATCAGCTGATCTAGTTTTACTTCACTGTAGTTCTTGACTAGTAGTAATAGTATAGCTACGTTTAGTGAGCCGAGCCAAGGATAAACAGGGCAATACATGACTTGTTCATGTATGCTTACCTGGAAGGTGTACAGATCACAAAGGACTAAAATGGCACTGGATGAAGAGCATTGAGCATTTTCCCATCCCTCCAGGATCTTGGTCTCCAGCAGCTGTGGGTTACATTTGGGCATGGTGTGATTCTACGGTGGATTCGTGTTCATGACCTGTACCATGTTATTAACATCAAAGGATAAGACCAAAGGCATTCTATTCTTTCACACCTTTATAGGTTCTAATACTGTATCAGCCTTTCGCAAAAAAGTCAGAAAGACTCCCGGAAGCCTCTCTCATCTTCAGCAAACTAAGTCAATACCCTCCTGTTCTGACTGATAGTGACCTGGAGATCCTTGAGAAGTTTGTGGTCCTGCTGTATGATTGATCAAGCACAGCTGTTAGTGTAGATGAGGCTAGACTTGACATGTTTGCCAGAAAGCAGAGGCCATATGAAGCCATTCCTCCAACAAGAGCAGCTCTGCTTCAAAACACAAAACGTGCTGCATATCAGGCAGGCTGCATATGGGGTCAAGCAACCCAGTGTCAGCCAGAAGTAGAGAGTCCTGCTGACTGGGGATGGAAAAAGCTTGGTGAACAATGGAGGGTCTTCTGGACAGCAAATGCACCAGTTGCACAAAGTTGTGAACAACTAGCCTAGTGTGGCTCAAAGTCAGAGTGCTGTGGGAGATGCAAATGTTTTAGATTGGGTTTCACTTGCACAGAACTTTGCAATTGCAAATGTCAATAAAAAAGTAAGTAGCCTTGCGATGGGCCGAGGGTCGTTTTCCTGATTCTGGACTGTGATGTATATGAACATCTTCCTGGATATGTTGCCCCAAATCCAACACTTGCTGACTGCAAAGCAGGGAGGAATTGGCTACCATTTTTAACAGTCTTTATTATGACTGGGCAGGGCACAACCTCTCAATCTCAGGTTGGACACTATAACCACAAGGTCTTTGAGCTGGTAAAAATGTGAATAGAACTTATTTTGTTTTTTTTTCAATCCTACCTTTAACTCAGTCCCAACAGAGTACACTATTAAAGCAACAACGACCTTGAAAAATGAATCTTGAATTTTTGCGATTGCCTTTTTCTAAAAGTGTGGCCGTTAGAGTATTTTTGCTAACATGCATTTGTGCATCAGTGTACATACTACCGAAATGTAGGCCATCTTGGAAAAGGTCTCCATCTTGAATTTTTACTGGCCATCCAATTTTTCAAAAAAGTTGCCTCGTGGCATATTTTCTGTTACACTATTTGGAACAGTGGCAATGGGCATAGTACAGGAAATGCAGCCATCTTCAAAAAATGGTTTCCATCCTGAATTTCTACTGGCCACTTCCTTTTTCCAACAGTGGCCCTTCCTCTCTGTGGACTGCACCTTGCCGTGTTGGAGAGGCTTGTGTACTCCAATGAACTTGAGATCTATGTTGGCGGGGATTTTATATCCCTGGCAAGTTTAACTAAGCCAGACAGGTCAAAGGAGAAGAGTTAGGCAAAGCACACATTATAACTATTTGACAGAAATGGTCGCCATCCTGAATTTTTGAGTGGCACATAAATTTTTCCAAAGGAGTGTTCCTTGAAGAGTATTTCTGCCTAATTTTATGCTTGCATCACCATTTTAACAATTTGAATAACAAGAAAATGCATTTCCTGCAGAAAATGCGGTGAGTGCTGTAGTACAAAGTGAAGAGATTAAGTGAAGAGATTTGAACAAAAGTTAAGTCTAAATGGAGTAAACAATGTTAACATGCACACCATTTAAGAAAATGTAAATGGTTGGAATCAAATAAAGTGACAGCTGAATGAAAGTGTGTGTGTGTGTGTGTGTGTGTGTGTCTCTTTAAGAGAATAGCGAGCCGGAGTGTGATTAAAAGTACCCCAATAGAGCAGGAAAACAGCCCACTCTGGCAACACTGCCTGCACGTCCTCCAAAAGTAGCCCAATCCAGCGCGAAAAAACGTCCAATCTGGCAACACTGCTGAACGTCTTCACGCTCCAGCGTCAACGTAAATCAATGAGACCAACTGAAAACGAAGCCGGTATGAAGCTAAAACTGTTATTTTGAATAAAGTTAAAATGATATCGAAGTTCCGTTTAGATGTTATTGAAGATACAAGTGTGTAGATTTGTTTACTGGTTTGAACGATGGTAAACGGGTGAAATTTAACCGAGTTACGATGTCTTAAGTAATTTAAGTGTCAGAATGGGCAGACGGCTTCAATGGGACCAACTGTAGAATATGATGGTTTGAAACTAAAACTGTGATTCTGAAGAAAGTTTAAATGATATCGAAATTCCGTTTATATATTATTGAAGATACAAGTGTGTAGATTTGTTAAATGGTTTGAACGAAGGTAAACCATTAAAAAAAGATAATATTTTAGAAGTAGAATATCTTAAAAAGTATAAAATATTTAAAAAATCTGAAAAGAAGCGCGCGATTCCAAGCTATTCTGAATATTTTAAAATTCGAATGGAGTCTCTAGGTGAAAAATTGAGGAAGGAGATAGGTCCCAAAGTTTGTAGAGAATGATAAAGAAAGAAAGAATAAAACTTATGAAGAACAATAGTTGAGCGCTGTATGCAGCAGTCACCTAATTAATAGACGACAGGAACGGTGGCCATCTGTAAAAATGGCGGCCATCTTGAATTTTTGAGGGACAAGCTTTTCTTTTCATTAACATCAGGTATCAAGTTTATTATAGCCATTTCAAAAATATAGAAAATACAGTTGATAGGAATGTGTTTTGGTATGCTCACATGTATCACACAGCAACAATGACAACACAACATAACAAGACAAAAAGCCAAAAACGGCACATAAATTACAAGGAGTACAACACTTAACATACATAAAAAACACACAATGCATGGTTTGCAGAGAATTGCAGCAGTAAAGTACAGTACAGTAGTGTAAAAACTGCAAAGTGAGGTAGACCATAAAGGCCGTAAAGTGCTTAGCGCTTGTTCAAGAACCTTTCAGTGTATAGCTTGTAGATAGGTACTATCCCTAAAGCGTGATGTTTTACTTGTGATGCTTCTGTACCTCTTTCCTGATGGTAAGAGTGTGAATAAGTGGTGTGCTGGATGAGAGGGGTCAGAGATGATCTTTCTAGCTTTCCTGGAAATTCTGGTGTCATAGTGCGAGTCTATGGTAGGCAGACTACAGACTACAATGATTTTAGAAGCCCTGCGTACTACCCTCTCAAGCTGTTGTTTGTCCTGGCTGGTAGCACTACCATACCAGACCAGGATGGAGAAGGTGAGCACGCTTTCGATGGCTGCATGATAAAAATGGGTCATGCCTGCCTGACTAACCCCAAATTTCCTCATCTGACGGAGGAAGTATAATCTCTGATGGGCTTTGGAAATAATAAGACTGATGTTCGGGTTTCATGATAGGGACTGGTGGATAGTGGTGCCTAAGAAACGGAAGGAGGAGACCCACTCCACAACTTGGCCATTAATGGAGATGGGAAGGTGCTGGCCTGCCTTTTTCCTATAGTCAACTATGACTTCTTTGGTTTTGGTTGTATTTAGGATTAGGTTATTGTCTTCACACCACTGCACCAGCTGTTCAACCTCACTCCGGTAGGTAGATTCCTCCCCATCAGATATGAGGCCTATGACAGTGGTGTCATCTGCAAACTTTAGCATTTTGACAGATGCAGAATTTGATGTACAATTGTTAGTGTAAAGAGAAAATAGTAGAGGTGACAAGACACACCCTTGTGGGGCGCCAGTGTTCAGAACCCTTGGTGATGACACATTATTCTGGATTTTAACACACTGTTTTCTACAGGACAGGAAGTTTAAGATCCACGGACAAAGTAGAGCATTAACTCCTGCGGCCAGGAGAAAGTTGTACAGTTTGACAGGAATGATGGTATTAAAAGCCGAGCTAAAATCAATGAACAGTACACGGGCTGGGTGGACTTAGTGTTCAGATGTTGCAGAATGAAATGTGTGCAAAGTGAAACTGCATCGTCCACTCACCTATTAGCCCTGTAGGCAAATTGGTGAGGGTCTAGCGTGATGTGCGTCAAGTACCTACGGACTAGGCGCTCAAGGACCTTCATAACAACAGAAGTAAGTGCAACAGGCCTATAATCATTAAGACAGGTTATGTTACTTTTCTTGGGCACTGGAATGATCATAGCTGATTTAAAACATGCAGGTACCGTTGCTGTGTTAAGAGACCAGTTGAAGATGTAAGTGAGTATGGAAGCAAGCTGGTCTGCGCAACTCTTTAGTGTAGCTGGTGTCACAGCATCAGGCCCTGCTGCTTTGTTGATGTTCTGATGCCGTAGCAGTCTACAGACATCATGCTCTGGGATGGAAAATGGAGAGTGCCCATCCCACAGCCGGTGCGGGAGAGCACTTGTCTGGGCACCATTGTTTTCAAAACGGCAGAAAAAGTCATTAAGTCGCTCTGGCAGGGACGAGTCACAGTCAAGAACGTGATGTTTTGTCTTGTAGTCAGTGATCGCCTGTAGGCCTTGCCAGAAACCCTTAATGTTGTGATCTTGGAGTTTGGTTTCAAGTTTGACTCTGTAGTTGGCTTTAGCTGTATTAACTGCTTTCCGGAGTTTGTATTTAAGAAGTATGTATTGCTCTTTGTCCCCACATTTGAAAGCGTCATTTTTCTCCTTACACAGGCGCTTAACTTCCTTGTTGAACCAAGGCTTGTTGTTGCTGTAGATCAGCATTACTCATTGCGCGGCTCGCAAGCCACATGCGGCTCGCCAAGCCGCTATTTGCGGCTCGCATGGCGGTAAAAATATACAGTGATATGATCATGCAGTGAATACAGATATTTAAAAAAACAATACAAACAATTATTTAAAAAATAAATCAACAGCGGCATTAAAAGGTGGAAATATAGCCTTGTCTAGAAAATATTTTTAAACTTGCTCGGCTCTACGCTGACAGCGGGGTTGCCAGATTGGCGGTTTTCCTGCATAACGAGAGAATGTGCTCTTTGGATGGACTTATTCTTATTAACTTATTCTTCAATAGCTTCCATGTTATGTGACCCAGTGTCTCCACATTATTCCAGAAAATAGCACACAGTCACACAAGTCTTAATTTTCCTATCAAAGTGCACCAGATTGATGCATTCCAGGTTAAAAGGTACCAAATTTTCTTCCGGGGGAGCATGCCCCCGGACCCCGCTAAGGATCGGGTTCCCTCCACAGTTTCACAAGATTCTGTGGGAAACACTGCTTCAGGGAGGACATATTATTAAGCAGGCATACTTATTTGTGACTGGATTTATAGCTTTTGATACTTTGCGGTAAAAATGGCTCTCCTGTTGACGTCGTCCTGTCGGCTCTCCTGAAAAAAATAGTGAATACCACTGCTGTAGATGGTTACAGTCCTGGTGGGGATGCACACAGACTCGCAGAAACAGATGTAGGACATTACGCAGTTAGTGAAAGTGTCTATATCGTCCTGATCCTCAGGTTTAAAAACATCCCAGTCAGCGATGTCAAAACAGTCTTGTAACATATCTATAGCCCCAGGAGAGCTCCTCTTGACCCACTTAGTCATTAGCTTAGATGTCTAAGTCTCTGTCTGTATTTAGGTACAAGAAATATGGTGTTGTGGTCAGACTCACCGATAGAGGATCTGACTAGAACCTGATACGCCTCCGGTATGGAGGAGTAGCACTGGTCTAATGTTTTGTCCAGCCTGGTGGGGACGTGAATCTGAGGCTTGTATCTGGGGAGAGTTTTCTGCATGGAGACGTGGTTGAAGTCACCAAGCACCAGGACGGTCGAGTCTGGGTTGGAGTTTTCCACGGTGTGACCGTGGTCGGCTAGTTGTTGAGTGGCTGAGGCTGCCGCTGCACTCGGTGGGATGTAGACCGCACACAGGATGATGGAGGAGATTTCCCTTGGCGAGTAGAAGGGATGCACTTCACTGCGAGATGCTCCAGATCAGGCGAGCAGCTGGACGATAGAGTTTTGGTGTCTGTACACCAATTCTGGTTGATGTAGACGCCAACATCGCCGCCGCGCTGCTTCAGCGAATCAATGGTGCGATCCGCCCGATGAAACGTAAAGCCGTTCTGTTGTAACGCCGAGTCCGGGATGTTTGTATGCAGCCAGGTTTCTGTCAGGCAAATGGCAGCACAGTCTCTAAAATCCCGTTGGGAGAGGATGAGGGAGGTGAGCTAGTCCTTCTTGTTTGCTAACGAGCGAACAGAATGAGGCTCGGCAGGGCTAGTCGGTGACCCCGCTTTCTTAGCCAAGCTAGTGCTCCACCTCTCTTGCCCCTCTTGCTCGGCTGGTGTGTTGGTCATCCTCGAGGGAAATAAGGTGGTAAATCCAGAACGAGAGACTGTGAGCCGGCAGGTTGTCCCGTATGTGAATGAGTTCTGCTCTGTCATACCGAATAAGCCCATTGCATGATTCCAGAAGTACACAAAACAGTATCTAAACAAAACAAACAAAGAGCAACACCGAGTTGCCATAGTACGGCGCCATCTTGCGTGACGTCACAAGTTGAGGTTACAGGCAGACACTAGGGTTCTGCTGTGTACATGTCCTTTGGAGAGTATTTTTATCAAATGTTAATTCTTGGATCACTGTTTATATAATAAGCATTGAATAGCAATGGCGGCCATCTTGAAAAATGGGCGGCATATTTAATTTTTTAGTTGCCAACGCCTTTTTCCAAAATAGTTTCCTTAGAGAGTATCTGTGCCAAATTTCATGCTTGTATACCAAAGTGAACGTTTTTTTTTACTAATCTGCTGCACGATGATGATGGTGAAATAGGATGAGGTTGATGCAAGAAGAACATGGACTCTTGTTTAGATTCTCTCTTCTCTCCGTTTCACCCACCCCTTCTCCCTCGGCGTCCAGGCCCCCTTCGTAGACGTTCTGGGGACAATGATGGATAGCAGCCGGCCTCTGACTGTGGAGGAGAGGGAGGAGTGGGGCGATCCCACCACAGACCCTCAGCACAGATTCGCCATCGCCTCCTACTGCCCCCTTCACAACATTGCCCCTCAGGTTCACACAATGATACTCGTGTGTGTGTGTGTGTGTGTGTGTGACATGGTTAATGTGTGTTGGGACAGTGTTACTCCTCCATGCTGCTGATGGCCTACAGTGAGGACGACTGTGTGTGTGTGTGTGTGTGTGTATAACATGGTTAATGTGTGTGTTGGGACAGTGTGTGTTTGTGTGTGTAACATGGTTAATGTGTGTGGGTAGTGTGTGTGTGAGTGGAACATGGTTAATGCGTGTGTTGGGACAATGTCTGTGTGTGTGTGTGTGTGTGTAACATGGTTAATGTGTGTGTGTAACATGGTGTGGGTGTGTGTAACATGGTTAGTGTGTGTGTGTGTTTGTGTAACATGGTTAATGTGTGTGTGTGTGTGTGCGTGTGTGTGTAACATGGTGTGTGTGTTTATGTAACATGGTTAATGTGTGTGTATGTGTGTGTAACATGTTGTGTGTGTGTGTGCGTGTATTTGTGTAACATGGTTAATGTGTGTGTTGGGACAGTGTTACCCCTCCATGCTGCTGACGGCCTACAGTGAGGACGGCCGCGTGTCCCTGGCGGGGGTCGTTCAGTACGCTGAGAGAGTGCAGCAAGCCGTCCACACACACTTCACTGCACTCCATGGGGCAGGCAAGTATGCAAAAATAAACACACTTGCACACCGACATCTACACCCATCTAGGCACAACCATGTTTGTAGAACAGGGCAAAGTGTGCATCTTGCCGTTCACAAGGTGAGCAAACAAAGCATTGCCGAACCTTTCAAATTTGTAATTGCAAGCAAGGCACCTTTTTTAAATGTAACAATGTTTTTTTTATTTTATTGTCTTTTGACAATTTCATTTCAGGTCTACTAAACAGACCAATAATAGATCAGTCTTCCCACAAGCCTGATAATTACAAATGCTTGTGTTTACGTGGTCCGCACGCACAAACCCTTGTTCTCCCGTGAGCATATCCAAATACAATTTGGTGTAATTTCACAGTAAGTCAAGAGTTTAATGTAAATGTGGAAGTCATCTCCCAAGTGTAGAGTTAGCTCTTGCGGTAGGCCGCTCTGTTGCTGGATTTCAAGATGTGTTATGTGTGTGTCAGCAAAACCCACAGACTTTTCCCCTGACCATTCTAGATGGTCTCTGTTTCCCTCTCACTTATAATCTCTTTCCAGCACATTGGCGCTCCCTCTTTCTACACCAGACTCTAATTCCCCGCCTTCCCGTTCCCAATTTAAATGCACATACACAATCTCTCGCTCGCCCTCCCTCCCTGGTAGACACACCGCCTGCCTAAATGTTTGTGCGTGTGTTGGTGCCTAATCTCTTAGCACTCTCTGGAGTCTTTGATAAAGTGCTGATGGCTTCTGTGTGAGACACACATACACATATACACACACACACACACACACACACACACACACACACACACACACACACACACACACACACACACACACACACACACACACACACACACACACACACACACACACCCGAGGGAGGGAGTGGGCTGATCCATTAGCATGGTAAAGAAAAAGTGTATCAGAGCAAGAGAGATTAGACGCCTCAGACTTGGAGCTGTCAAGGTCAAGACGGCAGTTGTGAAACAGGCTGTAGCAGAGAGGGAGGGAGGGGGAGCCGGTGAGAGGGAGGGGATGAGAACATGGTGGGCAATATCAGACGGGCGATTTGAGAGGAGAATGAAGATACGGTGGGAGTGAGTTCAGAATTGTGGTGGTTGGACGGAGAAAGGATATAGAGGGAGATAAGAGGAATTTCGGTAGGAAGTAAAAAGGATCGCAGCACTGAATCTATTCAAATCTCTCCCTCCCTGTTCCCCATCTCCTGCCTTCCAGAATGTGAACGAGCTCCGAGGGTGGTCCTAAACGTCCAGCCGGGAGCAGACCACTTTGGACCCAATCACTTTGACTTGGTGCTGGAGGAGGTAATTGACTCGCCCGCTTTAATGGCTTAAGGAGAAGAGTCATTGGGAAGCTTCAGTAATTGCTATTATTTGTGACCCCTGTCAGACTGGCAGGCGAAGTGGAGGCGCTCACACCAGAGAGGTAGTGGCTGAATCTAAGGCACTTGCACAGCTGAACCAAAGCTCTCTTTGGCACTACTGCCGTGTTTACATTCACGCACATAGGGACGTTAATGTAGCACACCTTGTGTTCACATATGGGCCTGTACATTGGGTGATGAAAATCATTGGATTGAACTCTACTTTACTTGTGAGCTCAGTGTTTCAGTACCTCCCAGCTGTCGGTTCCCATTGCTGTCAGCCAACCCGGCCATATTTAAAGTAGGCCTTAGAATAATCCTAGATGTACTGTATCTAGATGTTCATGTTACTCAGTGCTTCACATGATTAAGTCCTGATTTTGAAGTGGCTTCAGTAAGGTGCTTAAGAAGTGGAAAATGAAGTAGTCGAATACAGCCTTTCGTGGAAGCATACAAAAATCCTTCCTTTGAAGAAGCAGCATTACTGTTAAAAGGGGTCATTCTCGAAATAGCTTGTTGCTTGTCATGTTTTGTATGTTTTGTACCTTCTCTCCCCTTATAGAGTGCACTTCAGATGGCCTTCCTCTATACAGAGCTGGGCCTGGACTCACCAAGGAGGAGGAGATAGCCTGCATGGTCAGAGTGCTGTGGAAGAGACAGAGCTACTCAAAGATCCACAAGGCCACAAGGACTGTGCTTCCCTGATCCAGAGTAGCTTTTATTCACTAGAATGTAATGTGATGCCATTATCCAGTGGTAGCCTTTATTCTGTAGGTTGTACAATGACCTTTTTCTTTAAAGGTCCCATGACATGCCACCAGGTGTGGTGTGATTAGCTGTTACAAGCCGAAGAAGAAAATCTGTCTCTGTTGACATCACAGGTGGGCGTGTTCACCTAGATATGTGCTGGATCAGTCTACCAGCCTACCCATTGGACTATCTATTCGTTACACTAGGTACTCTAGGTAAACACGCCCACCTGTGATTTCATAAGAGACCGGTTTTTAAAACGGCATGTAACGGCTAATCACACCACACCTGCTGGCAGGTCATTGGACCTTTACCCTGAATTTTCAAACAGAAATGACTATTCTTTTTACATTCAAGTAATAAAAAAAACATTTTGAGTGCTTTTAATATGGGTCCAGTTAAGCATTACACGTGCCTCACATCTCTTCTATCCATTGACTATTGAACAATTATTCGCCGAAGGCGAAGTGAATAGTGGGGAATAGCTATCCCCCGCTATTCACGCAGCCTGAGGGGAAAAATTGTTTAAGTATATACTACACGTCACCACTCCAAAAATAATTAAGATACAACTTTTTTCCGGGATTTATTTGGGTTTTCTTAGCGGTTTATTTGTCTTATTAGCGTTGCAAAGCAGGACATTTTATTATAAAAACAATATCCCGAGTTTGAGATCTCAATCATGGGATATTGTCCATTATCCCGAGATAGCGAACCAATCAAATTGCGCCATCTTAGGAGGTTCACGTGTAGCATATACTAAGTCTAAGTAGCCCGCCGTTGCCATGGCATCTGGTGCTAGCATTTATAGAGCAGGTTGACGACCCCCAGGTAGCAGGCCTTCTCTGAGACGAAGCAGCGCGCGTCGGGCCGCGCATGGTAGCGCCGCCCACTGGAGTACTGCAGCACCAGGCCCTCCCCAGCCTCGCTCAGTAGGGAGGCCTTGGAAAGCCGCCCGTCACCGGCCCCGGGTGCCGTGCTCATGACCACCGTCAGCCAATCAGGGAGCTCGGCCACCGCCGACAGGTCTGTGACGGTGGCCTCTTTGCCAAAGTTGAGCAGGATGAGGAAGGCGCGGTCGAGGCCGTCAAGCTCCCGGAGGAAGGAGAAGACGTTGGTGTCAGCGTAGACGGGGCAGAACCAGCCGCGCTGCAGTGGGAGCTCCGACTGACGCAGGCGGCTCAGGAGGCGGTACTGAGCCAGGACCGAGCCGCTGTCTGCCTTCTGGGTCTGAGGAGTAGTTCAGGAACCCTCATTAACTATAGGGTTTATCTTCCTTCTGACAAATGGACTTATTTTCCTGCTAAATGTATATGTTCATTCATGCTATGGTAGTAGCTAATAGTAGCACACCCACAATTCATCGACTTCTGCCCTACATTGTTTGTGAAAATGTTTCAATAAAAAAGAAAATGTACAAGTGTGGCATGTCTGACACCAGGATGTAGGTCGATTTGCAGAAACTGGTTTATTGTAGAGTTTGTCGAACGTTGCAAGGAGAGCTGGGGTTCCCTACTGACATGATTGTCTTGTGATGGCCGGTTTAACCTGTGAGGCCTGATGAGTGACTGCACCGCAGGTGGGCAGCAACAACCAGCCCCACAGTCCAATCACCCAGACTCAAGATGAGGTTGCTTCAACCAGCCATCCACCACACGTGCCACAATATTTCATTGTATATCATGTATACAATGAAGCCTGTGTTTTGCTCTCACAGGCTTACCAAGTGTAAAATAAAGAATGATTTCTAGAAATGTGGCAGTGAGAAGTGTCAGTACCTCCACGTTGACGCTGCTGTAGTCAGGATGGACAGGCAGCCAGGTGGCGTTTGTGACATTGTTGAAGCCTGCGTTCATGTCCCCAGTCCACTGCATGGGGGACCGCTGGGGGTCTCGGCCAGCACTCTGTCACAGGAGACACTGGTCAGCCTGATCCATAGAACACTACAACTGACAACATGTAACGTTTAGACCGAATGATTATCATGTTTAGCTTTAATGATCGTAGTGTTAAGACTTAATGATCATCATGTATAGTCTTAATGATCATGTTTAGACTTAATGATCATCTCGTATAGTCTTTAGTATACCAAATTAAAATGTGTATCCGTATTTTATCCCAACAAACGTCCAACATTGGAAGGCTATTGATCTACATCATACAAGACAATACATAGATCAATACAGCCTATGATATACAGTCTACATTACAGCCTATTGATCTATAGTCTGGGTCAATTAACCATCTTCTCACAATCCTTAATAATGTCACTGTGTTCCCGAGTGTAGACTCCCTCTTATTACTGTTGACCTATCCACCAATAATGACACTATTGAGCGAATGTGTTGGTGTTTTTTCAGTGTGTGTGCTAAAGCCACTGACCGGGTTGTATTTGCCGGCCGGGTCCTGTATTTGGCTGTGTGGGATGTTAATGTTCTCCATGCCGATCTCCTCTCCGTAGTAGGTGGTGGGCGTGCCGGGCAGGGTGAGCATCAGCATGTTGATGACGCGCGTGTAA
Source organism: Pollachius pollachius (assembly GCF_949987615.1). Classification (NCBI taxonomy): domain Eukaryota; kingdom Metazoa; phylum Chordata; class Actinopteri; order Gadiformes; family Gadidae; genus Pollachius; species Pollachius pollachius. The sequence goes on from NC_136935.1 coordinate 20,700,194, forward strand.
CCCCGCCCAGCGCTGGAGGCGATGCGGCCGTTGTCGTGGTTCCCCACCTGGACACCGAGGAGGAGAGAGAGAGGGATTCATGGATTGTTACTGCAGATTATTCTGACATGATGCCTTAAGCCTTGCTGAAATTATATTTAGTTTTGGAATAATACTGTTTGGAGCCAATGCAAATTGAAGTACCGGTATTGGAAATGAAAAGTTCATGAGAAAGAATGGCCTGGTACTGCCAGAACTGCCACATGTGGCCATTAGGAGGGAGAAGGACCGCCCCTTCATTCTCTATGCATCACATATGATGTCCCACTGGTAGTGGATGAGGTGTCCCCCACACACACTCGCTATGGTGACACAAATTATCTCCCACTGGTAGTGGATGAGGTGTTCCCCACACACACTCACTATGGTAAATTCAGGTGTCTCGGAAAGCACTACATAAATGCATTTAGTGATTGGTTTTGTAATTTGTATTAAACAAACTAGCACTTGATGACCGATAGGATATACAAGTTCATCTTAATGCTCAATAAGGCTCATTTTAAAGCTGAGTCCTTTTTCATACCTTCCCAACAGTTGGCTGGGGTACACTAGGGTTAGGGCTGGGGTACACCAGGGTTAGGGCTGGGGTACACTAGGGTTAGGGTTAGGGCTGGGGTACACTAGGGTTAGGGCTGGGGTACACTAGGGTTAGGGCTGGGGTACACTAGGGCTAGGGCTGGGGCACACTAGGGTTAGGGCTGGGGTACACTAGGGTTAGGGTTAGGGCAGGGGTACACTTGGGTTAGGGCTGGGGTACACTAGGGTTAGGGCTGGGGTACACCAGGGTTAGGGCTGGGGTACACTAGGGTAAGGGCAACAAGGGTTAGGGCTGGGGTACACTAGGGTTAGGGCTGGGGTACACTAGGGTTAGGGTTAGGGCTGGGGTACACTTGGGTTAGGGCTGGGGTACACTAGGGTTAGGGCTGGGGTACACCAGGGTTAGGGCTGGGGTACACTAGGGTAAGGGCAACAAGGGTTAGGGCTGGGGTACACTAGGGTTAGGGCTAGGGTACACCAGGGTTAGGGCTGGGGTACACTAGGGTTAGGGCTGGGGTACACCAGGGTTAGGGCTGGGGTACACTAGGGTTAGGGTTAGGGCTGGGGTACACTAGGGTTAGGGCTGGGGTACACTAGGGTTAGGGCTGGGGTACACTAGGGCTAGGGCTGGGGCACACTAGGGTTAGGGCTGGGGTACACTAGGGTTAGGGTTAGGGCAGGGGTACACTTGGGTTAGGGCTGGGGTACACTAGGGTTAGGGCTGGGGTACACCAGGGTTAGGGCTGGGGTACACTAGGGTAAGGGCAACAAGGGTTAGGGCTGGGGTACACTAGGGTTAGGGCTGGGGTACACTAGGGTTAGGGTTAGGGCTGGGGTACACTTGGGTTAGGGCTGGGGTACACTAGGGTTAGGGCTGGGGTACACCAGGGTTAGGGCTGGGGTACACTAGGGTAAGGGCAACAAGGGTTAGGGCTGGGGTACACTAGGGTTAGGGCTAGGGTACACCAGGGTTAGGGCTGGGGTACACTAGGGTTAGGGCTGGGGTACACTAGGGTTAGGGCTGGGGTACACTAGGGTTAGGGCTGGGGTACACTAGGGTTAGGGCTGGGGTACACTAGGGTTAGGGTTAGGGCTGGGGTACACTTGGGTTAGGGCTGGGGTACACTAGGGTTAGGGCTGGGGTACACCAGGGTTAGGGCTGGGGTACACTAGGGTTAGGGCTGGGGCACACTAGGGTTCAGGCTGGGGTACACTAGGGTTAGGGCAACTAGGGTTAGGGCTGGGGCACACTAGGGTTAGAGCTGGGGTACACTAGGGTTAGGGCAACTAGGGTTAGGGCTGGGGTACACAAGGGTTAGGGCTGGGGCACACTAGGGTTAGGGCTGGGGTACACTAGGGTTAGGGCTGGGGTACACTAGGGTTAGGGTTAGGGCAACTAGGGTTAGGGCTGGGGTACACAAGGGTTAGGGCTGGGGTACACTAGGGTTAGGGCAACTAGGGTTAGGGCTGGGGTACACAAGGTTTAGGGCTGGGGTACACTAGGGTTAGGGCTGGGGTACACTAGGGTTAGGGTACACCAGGGTTAGTGCTGGGGTACACTAGGGTTAGGGTACACCAGGGTTAGGGCTGGGGTACAATAGGGTTAGGGTGAGAGTCTGGACCTACTCAATTGACCAACATTAATTCACTTGAAGGCGGGTGTCTGTTGAAGTTTAAAACTATTGGATCTGCCCAGTGCCACTCTGGATCTGCCATAACCAATCAGTAACGTTTGGCCAGGAATCAAGTTGCACGCAGGCTGTAAACAAACCAAACACCGTGCGTGAAGATGTCCGTCAACGAGAGCTGACTTTAAAGTCAATGTTCTCAGCCACTCCCTCAGTTCGCTGATTGGACACAGAAAATTTGGAAGGAGAAAACCAACTAACATACCGCATACCCAGACCTAGTACTTAGGCGGGCAGAGTCAGGCTAGTGGTACAGGTTGTGTGAAGGGAATTCACAGAACAAACTATTTAAAAGTGGAGCTGCTGGAGTAAGATGAGATTGTAGCATGTCTGACATTGTCTGGCACTTTATTTTGTATCTCTGGTACATGGGATTTTATCCTGTAAATAGACATTACTAGAACTAGTGAAAAATGTAATATAATTTTTTTATATTTTATTAATATTTTTAGACAAATAGTATGATGGCTTGATCTTATTATGGTCTTATATTATTATCATGTTTCCCATCTTCCCACTGGGAGAATAAGCTGTGTTGCCCACTTTCTTTCCCACTGTCCCACAGGCAAGGGTATTCTCTGCAGTAATGATTTTGGATGAAGGAGGCGCTGGCACTCGCTGCTCAGCCACTGCATGTGAATTCATCAATGTTGACCTCTTGCATATAAAGTTCACCAAAGGTCTTGATGATTTAGTGGTCCACCTAAAGTCAAAGGTTTGAACCACTGGTCTCGCCTACACTGCTGTGTGCCAATATGCAATTAGCCTAGAAGCCTTGCTGGGTCAAAATAATTTAGGCCCATATAATAATGAAATGATAGCAAATAAGCGCCCCTCCACATTGCTCTCTGATTATTGTGATTATTATTAGTGGTTGGGATGCAAGAAAAAACAATAACCTTGAATGGAAATCCCGGTCCAATCTCAGGAGTTCTTGTTTTTAAGCCTTTTTCTTCTACAATAAACACAAAGTGTGTTTAACATGTTGGAGCTATTCCGTTTACAAACAGAATGTGCAATTTTATAACCAAAACTCCTGTCGTCACATAGAAGACTACAGCGGTGTAATCAATGTATAAACGCTATTGTACAGCCTGATATTGGAGCGTTTAAATGCTGATCCCTTGTTAGGATGCCTCAGCAATATTTTACATTTGACTTCCCCATTCACACACTAATTCAACATTATTTTTGAATATCCTGTATTCAAATAAACCCTTATCGACATCATTTGGACCAGAGAATCTTGTCCCGGTTATGTTTTGTGCCTGTATCCCATCCCCTTCACTTCAAGGCTTACAGCGCATTCCCATTTTCCGATAACTTTGGAAAAATAAAGATACAGATATCAAATCCTATCTAGCTGTATTGCAATTTCAGTGAGAGATTGCCATTTCAAGAGGGGAATGTGTTTGTTTGTCTTTCTTTTGCCTATTATTGTAATGTCCTGGTCTGAGGCAAGCTTAGCCTTACCGGATCAAGTTCCTGATTGCGTCTGTCTATGACATCTTACCCAGACCATCCAACCTCTTCTGCTGGGGCAAGGTTGACGCACCATCATGTCCTTTGTGCCTCAGAAGAGGATCGCTAGAGCATATCCTCAGCTGTTGCCCAAAAGCCCTGGGAGAAGGACGCTACACTTGGCGCCACGACCAGGTGCTGAAGGCGATAGCAGAAACCATCTTCACCAGCATCACCCAGAACAAGCCTCTCCGACCAGCAAGACAGGCGATTGCTTTCATTTGAGCAGGGGAGAAGCCTCAGCCCAAGCCAAGGGTGGCAGCGGGACTCCTTGGAACCGCACCGGACTAGCAGATGAAGGCCGACCTGGGGAAGCAGCTCAGATTCCCAGAGCACATCGTGGAAACCACCCTGAGACCAGACATAGTTCTGTTCTCAGATTCAACAAAACAGGTGGTCCTACTGGAGCTGACAGTTCCCTTGGGGGAGCGCATGGAAGAGGCCAATGAGAGGTAGCGTGCCAAGTACGCCAACTTAGTGGAGGAGTGCCGCAGACGGGGGTGACGTGCCCGGTGAGTGCCAATAGAGGTGGGCTGTAGAGGCTTCGCAGCGCGATCTCTCTGCAAAGCATACAGCATGCTTGAATCACAGGTGCACGTCAGAGAAAGGCTCTAACCCAAGACCACCACAGAGGCAGCTGAGAAGGCCTCTAGATGGCTGTGGATCAAGAGGGGCAATCCGTGGGTACATGCTACTTAGACACAAGTTGGGACTTGAGCAATCCCGGCTGGGTCACCTGGGTGAGGGTGTATGATGCTGCGAGACCTGAAACACCCAATGACCCCAGGTTCCATCACTGATGATGTGTCTAAGTGCATCAATAGATGTATATTAAACTAAGACCGCTAAAGTTTTTTTGTAGTGGCATTCAAATATCACAGACTCCAAGGATATCATTTGAATGCAGAAATAAAAGACAGAATTGGCCCTCTAGTAAGCACATGACTTTTAAAGGATCTACTTAACTTATGGTTACATCTTTTGAATTGAATGGATTGATGGATGTTGAGGTTAACTAACCACCCAGTTGGGCCACCGTCCAGTAGGCATATTGCTCATCCAGAGCAGCACCAGATGCTGGACCCACAAGCCACTGGGGTTGCGGGGCAGGTCCAGGAGGTAGAAGTTAAAGGGGAAGTCGCTCTCTTTAACCAGCGGGCTGCCATAGTACATCATGGTCTTGTCCACCTCTTCGTTATCATACGACTCTGTCACCATGAACCTGATGAAACAACAAAACATTTCCTTTTTTAACAGACAACTTTAAAAGCATTTGGGGAATTGGGAATTTGAGAATGAATCTTATAAAAGCTCAAATCCAACCAGATCCACCCTGACTTCTTCATATGGGTATGGCAGATGAATGCCCCAGTACAATGACATGGTATCAACAGTGTGATGAGGCCTGTTGATACCATGTAGCTGTACTGTGTGGTGCAGATGAATGACACATTACAGTGGCATGGTATCAACAGTGTGATGGAGCATGTTTATACCATGTAACTGTACTGTGTGTGTCAGATAGTACAGTTCCATGGCATCAACAGTATTATGGAGCATATTGCGTGTAAAGCCGTCGCACCGATATCTGCCCGGCTCCCGGCTGTACGCGTCCATCTCCGCCCTCCACTCCTGCAGCAGCTGGTGGAGCCCCAGCTGGCTGGTGGTGTAGTCGTGGTGGAGCTCCCACTGTGATGGGAAGGCCGCCTACATGGGAAGAGCAGGTGGAGCTATGGGATTGGGTTGGGCTTTTCATGGTGGATTGATCAAATTTCAAACGTTAAAACCATTAAAAAAGGTCAGAAAGACTGTTTTTTAATGAACTAACCACAGTTGTTAATAGCAATACATTTCAATGTGTGTCTAACCATAACTATCAATCTCAATACATTTCAATGGTTGAGTAAGCATAACTATTAATCTCAATAGATTTCAATGTGTGACTAACCATAACTATTAATCTCAATACATTTCAATGTTGGATTAACCATAACTATTAAACTCAATACATTAGATGACTTTGATCCAGATAATTATTTGCTGGCTACCAACGTTTGCAACAGAACTGCATGTCAGTCAAATATGCGACAGTCAAGGTAATCCACTGAATTATGCTTCTGTTCTGCTAATTTCGCTGTAGACAAAGCACTGTCGTCATCACAGTGCAACAAAAGGTCTTTCTTATGGAGACCTGCATGGAAGAATAAGAATCCTGAGAACAACAAGTTCCTAAAGTAGCTCATGAATAAACTAAAGCCTTAAAGTCGCAATGAGGAACATTTCAGCTAAGTGCTATCTTAAAATCACCTCCACAAATCTGTGGTCAATGCTGATCGATAGTGATCTTAATGTTATCAATAAAATCTAGTGCTGTCAGTTGAACGCGTTATTAACGGCGTTAACGCAAACCAATTTTAACGGCGTTAATTTTTTTTATCGCGCAATTAACGCTCTTTTGGCTTGGCAAACGTTGTCTAGCAACAACTAGTCACGTTAGAAAAACTACAACACCATACCGGATCTAGCTATACTGGAAACAAAACAACAAGCACGCCGCACAAACTTGTTGGGGTAAGCAAGAATACGGAGCGGGTGAAAAACTCCTTAAAAGTGTGTGTGTGTTTGTGTGTCACTCTGTTCGAGCCTGCACGAGAGTTCAATGTTGTCATTAGCTGTTACGTCTTTCTGACCAATCGCAGTTCAAGGCCCACCTGGGCTGTACCACTTCGGGAGGGGCCGCTCAGTTACTCCCCTCTAGACAAAATTAACTTGGTTGCGAAGTTGACAGTTGTTGACATATTGCAAATAGTTCTCTCCAACTCTCTCCAATCAGGCAATTTCCCAAAAGCCTTATTAAACCCCTTTTAAAAAAGCGGAGCCAAGATGCCTCTACTATTAACAACTACAGACCAATATCAAATCTACCCTTTAGAAATAAAATCATTGAGAAAGTTGTCCTCCAGCAACTTAATCACTTCCTGGCATCAACTGGTTGCTATGAAACCTTCCAATCAGGATTTCGACCCCTACACAGCACCGAGACCGCCCTTATTAAAGTTGTGAACATAATCCTTCTTAACACAGACTCTGGCAAAACCTTAATACTAATGCTACTAGACCTCAGTGCTGCATTCGAAACTGTATATCATACAATACTTTTGGACAGGTTAGAACACTGGGTGGGGCTTTCAGGCACTTAAATTGGTTTAGGTCCTACCTACAAAATAGGAACTACTTTGTTTCCATTGGAGACTTTGTATCACAAGGTTCTATCTTAGGACCCTCTTCATTCAACATCTAAAGGCTCCCACTAGGGTAAATCATGCAAAATAACAATATTGGCCATCATTGCTATAGTGATGACACGCAAATCTATGTATCGCTCTAACCAAATGACTATCGGCCCATAGTTCTGCTGTGCCAGTGCATTGAGCAAGGCAAAGACTAGATGTGCCGAAATTTACTTCAACTAAATGAGGACAAAACCGAGATAATTGTATTTGGTGATAAAACGGAAAGGCTTAAATTAACCCAACACCTTCACTCGCTGTCCCTGAAAACCTCAATCAAAGCCAGAAATCTAGGGGTTATCATGGATTCAGATTTACATTTCGACAGTCACATCAAATCAGTTACAAAATCTGCATATTATCACCTTAAAAATTTATCACTTGTAAGCTTTATTTCTGCAATGGTCTCCTTACAGGTCTCCCAAAAAAACCTCTAAGGAAACCTCAGCTTCTTCAGAATGCTGCTGCTAGAGTTCTAACAAAGACCAACAATTTTGAACATATTACACCAATTCTTAAATCGTTACATTGGCTTCCTGTAGGTCAGAAAATTGACTTTAAAATCATGTTGGTAACCTTTAAACCCCTACATGGTTTAAGGCCAAAATATTTAACTGATATGATTCCACTACATAACCCTTCTAGACCACTAAGATCTTCTGAGACCAATCTGTTAACTAGAAAATGCATTTCCTGCAGAAAATGCGGTGAGTGCTGTGGTAAAAAGTGAGGTTGAAAATATTTTTTAATAAAGCCACATAGATTAAGACATAAAGAAACGTTAAATGGCTTAAATCAAGGGAAGGGATTTGAACAAAAGTTCAAAAGTCTAAATGGAGTAAACAATGTAAACATGCTGACCATTTAAGAAATGTAAATGGTTGGAAACCAATAAAGTGACAGCTGAATGAAAATCGCAAAGCATTGCTAAAAATGCAGATATGTAAAATGAATTGAACTGAAGAATCTGAAAGGTCAAATATATTGCCCTTCACTGCTTGTGTGTGTGTGTGTGTGTGTGTGTGTGTGTGTGTGTGTGTGTGTGTGTGTGTGTGTGTGTGTGTGTGTGTGTGTTTGTTTAACACAAACTCACACACACACAGCCCAATCTGGCAACACTGCCTGAACGTCCTCCAAAAGTACCCAAATCCAGCGGGAAAAAACGACCAATCTGGCAACGCTGCTGAACGTCATCACGCTCCAGCGTCAACGTAAGTCAATGAGACCAACTAAAAAAAGTTTCTAACCTGTCCAAAAAACGAAGCCGGTATGAAACTAAAACTGTGATTCTGAATTAAGTTTAAATTATATCGAAATTCCGTTTGGATATTATTGAAGATACAAGTGTGTAGATATGTTAAATGGTTTGAACGAAGGTAAACGGTTGAATTTTGACCGAGTTACGATGTCTTCAGTAATTTTAGTGTCAGAATGGGCAGACGGCTTCAATGGGACCAACTGTAGAATATGACGGTTTGAAACTAAAACAGTGATTTTGAAGAAGAAACAAGTGTGTAGATTGGTTAAATGGTTTGAACGAAGGTAAACGGTTGAAATTTGATTTAGTTACGTCTTAAACAGTTGAAGTTCCAGAGGAAATCACATTGTTGAATGGTTTCTGTAGCTGAAAGTATGGCGGAGGAGTTGAAGACCAAAAAGCGGTGGAAGAAAAATAATAATAAAGATTTCAATATCTAGAGTGTGAATGCTACAGCATTCACACTAATAATAAAGATTTCGATATCTACTAATAAAACTTATGAAGAACAGTAGTTGAGCGCTGCATGCAGCACTCACCTAACTAGCAGCGACTGTGTAAGGGTTAAAACTACTTTTAGCATTTTGTAGAATGTAGCTGTTCTCACTGTCGTCATAATGACCTTTTACCAGTTCCATATACAGCGTTAACAGTACCTAGAAAATACGTTTCCTGGAGAAACATTATAAACTTACAGACCATTTAAATAATGTTGAACATGTTTGAAAATAGGGTGGAAGTTAAACCAACAGCTAAATCAAAGTGATATTTTGAACCTAAAGTTTAGTAATATGATATATGGATAAGTATACTTAATATATATCCATAAGTATTGGTTAGTATGGTAACTTATTAGTATTAGTATGATAGTACCAGTAATAGTAGTGGAATAATAATATAAGTAATAATAAGTAGTAGAAGTAGTATTCGTATGATAAATAGTAGTATTCGTATGATAAGTCGTATGGTATAGTATTTGTAATATACATAGTATTACTATGATACAGTAGTATTAGTATGATACAGTATTTATACTTTATATTGTAGTATTAGTATGATAATAGCAGAAGGTAACACATCATTTGTGGTTTCACCCTAAAAGACGTAGAGTGATAATTATATTCTTTCACATCATTTCACCGAGATAAACTTACAGAATGATAAGGCTTATTCTATTGGAATCTGTGGTGTCTCAGCTTTATGTGATCATTTTTGTAGATAGCATGATGTTAAAATGTATAATTTTATAGGATGTATGAAGCACGTATCTTCAAACCATAGTCAAAAACTATAATTCTGACAACAATAAATTGGAAATTGTCCAGCTCAGTAGAAGAAGACATGGCTGTCCATCTTGTGTCAGTCCCTTCAAGTATGGGAGTTTCTTTGCAAGACAGGCGAGTCTCCATAGGGCGCCATTATAATAAAAACGTCAAGCAAAAACTTGTTTTTCAAATCACTGAATAATTTCAATGCCAGTGAGAAAGAACAACCAAAATGGTTTAAGCTTTAATTAGTGTTTCTAGACATATATACTGACGTTGTTAGGCTCGGTGATGTCTGAAATGTTTAGCTGTTGTTAATCTATCTTGGGCTTAGAGCGGGTGATGATACAAGGGCTCAGTGGAGTAAATGAGACAAAGCGGATATATACAAAGCAGTTATAGAACTAAAACTGTTAAATAGGGCTGAGCACAATTATTCTGATATGAGTTTGTTAAGTTGGTACTAATATCGAAATTCAGTGTTGGGATACTTGTTTTGTTTTGATGATGAAATTTTAATGTGAAAAATATGAATGTTTTTTTAACCTCTATCCCAGTGGTCAAATGTAACGCTTCAGTTGAGGTAACGGCAGCCATCCTCAGCATGGCCAAACATGGGATGACCAGATTATCATTCACTAGTTTTGGACATTCAAAATTATTGGAATATTTTGGGAGCACTTTGACAGCTGCTGTCCAGTTAGGATACACAAGCCATTAAGCCACCAGCCAGTGTGGCGTTTGAAAAGGGTTTTAATAATGAACTAATGTCCAAAATACACCAAGTAGCTCTACCTACTAATAGACAGGAAACCATGTGTGTTCAGAAACCTTTAGGCTGCCTTTATGCTCCTGTACCCAAGTGGCATTCGGACTGATAAGTGGACCCCAGAGCCACTGACAGGATGTTGTTGTTTTGCGTTATTAAAATAACACATTTCTTTTACCAATTGAACCACTTTACAAAATAATCAGTTGATAAAATATAGATTGTGCAGTAGTGGTCTCCGCCCACTACATTTCATGCACTGAAGGATATACACCATGCCTGGATTTTTTTTCTTAACATATTTATTTGGAATCCTAACAAATATTTAAAGCTTCAAATTATGTATTCGGGCCAGCCCTACTGTTGAAGTATAAATTATTGAAAATCTGTTGAGATAAGTATGAAGATTTAAATACGATGATTTGTTAAAAGAAGTTGTGTTCCTCTAACATTTCATAAACCAAATCAGTGTATGGTCAATAAATGTTGGGGCCGCGACTAACGTTTATATTCATAGTCGATTAATCCAACAATTATATTCATAGTCAATTCATATAACGATTTTTTTATTTGATAAATGACTTAAACAATGAATCGATTATCAAAATTCATTGTTTAAGTTGTTCAGACTCATTGTTTTAACGATTTGGTAACTAGGCCAAGCTGACTGCAGTCTCAAGAGTAAATAGTGCAGTATTTTGCAGGCACAGCTGTTGAGTGTGCACCAATGGTGGTCAGAATTTGTCAGGAAGTTGTTTGGCTTACTGGAGGTTTGCTGGAGTCGGTTAGGGGCTCGCTTCTCAGGTGTGAGGCCTCCAGGAGCCGCTTCACCGCAGCCATGCGGAACCCATCCACTCCCTTCTCCAGCCAGAACCTAAGAACGTCCTGATGACCACAAACACAACACACGGCCGAGCCCCAGGTTTTAAAAGAGGCAGCCCTGCAGGTTACACACCCATGCGCATACATACAATCTCACGTTAGCTCATGGTTAGGTTGCATGGGATAGCCGTTGTGTGTGTTCACTGTGTGTTGTGTGTGTGCAGCAGTGAACAGAAAGAGGATTATTGACTAAAGGAAATGGTTAACTAGGTGACCATCAGCTATTACGTCTGATGAGTGAACACACAGAACTTCTGCTCATAATAAGGCACATAAAAGATAAGTCACAAGTCAATATAAATGATTTACAAATAATAACAGCACATAGAGGAAGGCTGCCTGTCTCGGAAAATAACTTACAATCATCTCCCGGCGGACATGAGGGTTTCTGAAGTTGAGGTCGGGCTGCTCTTTGAGGAACTGGTGCAGGTAGCACTGGCCTCTTACCTCATCATACGTCCACGACGAGTTACCAAACACACTCACCTGCAAAAAGAGACCGATAGGGACAGGGTTAGGGTGGGACAGGAGAGAGAAGAGTTCACCTAGACTCTGCATAGCCACTCCCTCCCATCCGTACTTAGTTATAGTGCTTAGTTGTGTAGCATCTTATCCTAGCTATCTTTGTTGGATACAGGGAATGGGTTAACCTAGCGATTGTTAGTGCTTTGCACTTATTTCTATGAACATCCTTACTGTACAGGCAGCGATATTTTGTTGTTTCACCTTCTTCTGAAAAATGTATTTATTGTAAGTCGCTTTGGATAGAAGCTACTGCTAAACGCCCTAAATGTAAATTTAGAAGACTCAACAGATTAAAGCCGTCTGTAACGCAAGGTCAGATTTGCTGTGACTCTCCGATCCTAACTCTACAAAGACATAATACAGATGAATGCAAGAAGACAGGCATTAAATCATAATGGTGTCCATGTCTACCCAGTTATTGGGCCTTGGTGCGGTTGCGTTGCAGTCCGTCCAGATGTAGTAGTCTTTGTAGTGCTCGTCTCTGCTGCGGCTCAGGTTAAACCAGCGGTGGCGGTCACTGGTGTGGTTGGGAATAAAGTCCATGATCAGCTTCAATCCTAGAAGTTGGATGAAAAAAGTTAAATACAGGCCATCCTGAAAGGTCCATTACATTGTGATGCAGAAACATCAGAACAACATTTGTTGCCATTAGATGATTCATTTACATTTAGGGCAGTTAGAAGACACTTTTATCCAAAGCGATTTACGGTCCATACACACATTCACGCACTGACGGCGGAGTCAACCACGCAGAGCGACAGCCAGCTCGTCAGGGTGAGCCGTCTTGCTCAAGGACACCTCGACACTCTACGAGGAGCCGAGGTCCGAACTAGCAACCTTCCGGTTACAAGTCAACCTGCTCTACCTCCTGAGCTAAGCCCACTTTCACCTCACATTCCATTTTTATCTTCCATTGACCTGAATCAAGCTACAAGATGAACACAGGCCCAGTGCGCCGTCATGTTGGTCATTTGGTCAGCTTTGGTAAAGGCCGTCACAGGAAGAAAAGCTGCTCCTTCCACCACAACCTTTCTGACCACAGACCAACTCTTCTGGCTAAATTACCAGTACATTATAACAGTACATTACGGGTGAACCAGGATACCAATACACTACATTACTGTGGAACCAGATTACCAATACACTACATTACTGTGGAACCAGATTACCAATACACTACATTATTGTAGAACCACGATACCAATACACTAAATTGCTGTCGAACCAGGATACCAATACACTACATTACTGTAGGGCCGGGATACGTATGGTGTCATTTGACACTCACACACACACACACCTCGGTTATGCATTTGGGCCAGGAGCTCCTCAAAGTCCTGCATGGTCCCAAACACGGGGTCCACCTCGCGGAAGTCCTCCACGTCGTAGCCGAAGTCCCTCATGGGCGAGCGGTAGAAGGGGCTGATCCACACCGACTTAATGTTCAGGTACTCAAAGTGAGACAGCTGCTCTATGATACCTGTTAGCACACAGCGTAACACATATTCAAGGTAAGTGTGTGTGTGTAAAAGTGTACATGGTAAGCCGCTTTAGAGGAACAGAAAGAACTCAAGTTAATGCAACAAGTGGCTCCTGGCTTCCCAGTGTGGAGGAACCAATAGGCCCATCTGATGGACTTTTGGTAAAGTGGACTCCTTATTGATGGCTACGAGTTCTACACTTAAAGGGGATTTTCAGTCACATGCTAGCAAAATTCAATCTCGTTAAGCAACGAGATTGTGCCAAGAAATTATGTGTATTCTTCTCCCATCTCCTAACAGGATGACAGCTATGTTCCTCCCAATGTTCCTCTGCGGGACGTCCTGCCACACAGGTCCTCTCTACTGTGTGTTGCTGTGTGTTCAACTAAACTGTTCCCAGTGCCAGAAAGACATTGACTGAAAAACTATGGACCCATTACACACAGGGTTTTCATTCCTTCTAGTCATTCAGAACAGTGACGTCATACGAACATCATTCAGGCAAAAATATTATATTCAGAGAATGATGTTATAGTTTAATAACAGGCTATAATAATCAATGTTAATTCTTGATCTTAACCTTGATCACCATATTAAACGGTCACTTGTTAGTAACATTGCAAATGCTTGAAATACTCTCACACACTATCCCAAACTTTTGTTGAAAGGATTAATTGATCCAATGTGGTTATTTTGTATTAGTTACTTGTTATTCCGTACACTCTCCCCTTTACACAACCAGAGATGATCATCTGAGTGTGAGTGTGTGTGTGTGTGTGTGTGTGTGTGTGTGTGTGTGTGTGTGTATTTCATAGGAATGTGCGTGCGTTCGTGTGTTTTTTACGTTGGCGTGTGTGCCTTTGTTTTTAGTTTGTGTTTTGAAGTGTGTGTGTGTGTGTGTGTGTGTGTGTGTGTGTGTGCGCGCGCGCGCGTGCGTTTGTGTGTGTTTAAAATGATGAAAGTGTTCCAGCTGACAGTGAAAAAAAATTAATCAGCGGCGGGATTGGTTTGATTGATTGAAACCCATGAGCACAGTACAATATGACAATAAATCCACCTTTGAGGTCCCCGACGCCGTCGCCGTCCGAGTCCCTGAAGGAGCGGGGGTAGAGCTGGTAGAGCGGGGACGCCCGCCACCAGCCCAGGCACGGCGGGGACAGCGCGATGACCGTGACGGTAAGCGCAACCAGCGCCAGGACGCACAGGATCAGGAGCCAGAACAAGACCTGCCGGGGGACTCGGTACCGGGCCTGGCTGGAGTAAAGCAGCAGCACCTCTTTGGGCATCCCGGCGTACGGTTTGATCTGCGTGTACTCGGTACAAGCGTCCTGCTGCCCTCCACCTGTTGGATCCACGGACGTAGCGGTGGAGTCCCGGTTCTTCTCGGTGGAGTCCCGGGACTCCTCGGCGCCATGTTCCGTGAAGCCCGGGTTGCTGATGCACTCCTCGAGCTCCACGAAGTCGTTTCCATTGGTCATGTTGAAACAGAACACGTCAAATAGCGATTAATAGGCTAATTCGGCCCTCGTTGTTAGTTATCCAAGTGCACTTCGGTAGCGAGAACTCCGGTGTGTTTCAGCCTAAAAACGCCCATGACTCTGTGAGGGTCATAGTGCAGAATCTCAGACATGCACTACCGAACTGAAGCCGACATGTGCCTCACGCATGAACGCGCTGCGCGCGAGGTAATGTGGAATGTGAAACACATAGAGATATGGGGCACCTCCGTCGCTGGTTCACCACCAGAGACACCAGAGATATGGGGCAACTCTGTAACTGGTTCACTAGAGTCTAAAGACACCAGAGACATGGGGCACCTCCGTCACTGGTTCACCAGAGACATGGGGCAACTCCGTCACTGGTTTACTAGAGACACCAGAGACATGGGGCACCTCCGTCACTGGTTCACCAGAGACATGGGGCAACTCCGTCACTGGTTCACTAGAGACACCAGAGACATGGGGCAACTCTGTCACTGGTTCACTAGAGACACCAGAGACATGGGGCAACTCTGTCACTGGTTCACTAGAGACATGGGACAACTCCGTCACTGGTTCACCAGAGACATGGGGCAGCTCCGTCACTGGTTCTCCAGAGACATAGGGCAAATCCGTCACTGGTTCACTAGAGACACCAGGGACATGGAGCAACTCTGTCACTGGTTCACCAGAGACATGGGGCAACTCTGTCACTGGTTCACTAGAGACATGGGCCAACTCCGTCACTGGTTCACTAGAGACATGGGGCAACTCTGTCACTGGTTCACTAGAGACATGGGGCAACTCCGTCACTGGTTCAGTAGAGACACAAGCGACATGGGGCAACTCCGTCACTGGTTCACCAGAGACACCAGAAACATGTTGCAACTCTGTCACTGGTTCCCTTGAATTACCTTAGTCATTCCATGACCATTTAGCTACAGTTTCTATAATTAAATTGTACATGGTAATAGCAAAAAATACAAGTCAAAGTGTCTGCACATTTTGGTCTTGACAGTGGAGACAAATCCATAGTATAGCAAATGATTACCATTCATTAATTTGTTCTCTTTCTAGAATAAAGCAAGCAGTTGAACTAAAAACTTTCGTTTTTATTGGAGGTCATGTTCACTGTAGGAAACCTCACAATACGATGTGAAGAATTGCAGTGGAGGAATAAAAGGTTGATTGTTGTTGACCTTACATGCCAGAGTGCTCGATACACAGAACCATCTGGGAGGTCATCCTTGGAAACTTTGTGCATGGTGCAGGCATTCCATAAAGTACTCAGCAGGTGATAGTGAAAGGAGTAATGTGTATCATTTATTGGCATCTAGCGGAACAGAATTTGAAGAAATGTTATATTATATTCATTTGAGTATGTTTTATAACGTGAATGTGTAATGTTTATATGTATGTTGTTGTCTGGGGGGCGCATGTCTGCTGTCGCAGCACCGCCGACTTGAACGGCGGGATCCCCATCTGGGGTGGTGGTGTTGCTACAGTTGCATGATGCCACTCCCATGATAAATGGTGGTGGTGATGTGGCTGTGTGTATGTGTGTAATGTGCATATGTGTATGAATGCATGTGTATTTGGGCGCATTTACTTATATGTATATATGTGTGTAGGTATTTTGTACTGTATACTTCAGCTTTTGAAAATATGTTTTGTGGTTCCAAGTGGACAACTTTCATAATATATAATTATTTTCAGGTATTAATTGCAAGTTTTATTTAACCTAATGAAACAGGTAGTAGTTTCTAATAGTTGTTTGATTTAATTAACGGGGTTGGGATTAAACAAGTGTATACTTCTTTCAACTCCTTTTCAAATGTGTTAAGAAAAAAGGAAAAAAACATCCTTGTTTTTGTTTCTGTTTTTTTATATTATAATAAAGTTCCACTTTTTGAAGTCGATACATATATGCTGATATATATATATATATATATATATATATACAGTGGGGCAAAAAAGTATTTAGTCAGCCACCAATTGTGTAAGTTCTCCCACTTAAAAAGACGAGAGAGGCCTGTAATTTTCATCATAGGTAAACCTCAGCTATGAGAGACAAAATGAAAAAAAAAAATCCAGAAAATCACATTTATTTGCAAATTATGGTGGAAAATAAGTATTTGGTCACCTACAAACCAGCAAGATTTCTGGCTGTCACAGACCTGTAACTTCTTCTTTAAGAGGCTCCTCTGTCCTCCACTTGTTACCTGTATTAATGGCACCTGTTTGAACTCCTTATCAGTATAAAATACACCTGTCCACAACCTCAAACAGTCACACTCCAAACTCCACTATGACCAAGACCAAAGAGCTGTTAAAGGACAGCAGAAACACAATTGTAGAACTGCACCAGGCTGGGAAGTCTGAATCTGCAATAGGTAAGCAGCTGTGAAGAAATCAACTGTGGGAGCAATTATTAGGAAATGGAATACATACAAGACCACTGACAATCTCCCTCGATCTGGGGCTCCACGCAAGATCTCACCCTGTGGGGTCAAAATGATCACAAGAACGGTGAACAAAAATCCCAGAACCACACGGGGGGACCTAGTGAATGACCTCCAGAGAGCTGGGACCAAAGTAACAAAGGCTACCATCACTAACACACTACGCCGCCAGGGACTCAAATCCTGCAGTGCCAGGCGTGTCCCCCTGCTAAAGCCAGTGCATGTCCGGGCCCGTATGAAGTTTGCTAGAGAGCATTTGGATGATCCAGAACAGGATTGGGAGAATGTCATATGGTCAGATGAAACCAAAATAGAACTTTTTGGTAAAAACTCAACTCGTCGTGTTTGGAGGAGAAAGAATGCTGAGTTGCATCCAAAGAACACCATACCTACAGTGAAGCATGGGGGTGGAAACATCATGCTTTGGGGCTGTTTATCTGCCATGGGACCAGGACGTCCGATCCGTGTGACGGAAAGAATGAATGGGGCCATGTATCGTGAGATTTTGAGTGAAAACCTCCTTCCATCAGCAAGGGCACTGAAGATGAAACGTGGCTGGGTCTTTCAGCATGACAATGACCCCAAACACACCGCCCGGGCAACGAAGGAGTGGCTTCGTAAGAAGCATTTCAAGGTCCTGGAGTGGCCTAGCCAGTCTCCAGATCTCAACCCCATAGAAAATCTTTGGAGGGATTTGAAAGTCCGTGTGGCCCAAAAACATCACTGCTCTAGAGGAGATCTGCATGGAGGAATGGGCCAAAATACCAGCAGCAGTGTGTGAAAACCTTGTAAAGACTTACAGAAAACGTTTGACCTCTGTCATTGCCAACAAAGGGCATGTTACAAAGTATTGAGATGACCTTTTGTTATTGACCAAATACTTATTTTCCACCATAATTTGCAAATAAATTCTTTAAAAATCAGACAATGTGATTTTCTAGATTTTTTTTTTCATAGCTCTTCATTACATAGCTGAGGTATACCTATGATGAAAATTACAGGCCTCTCTCATCTTTTTAAGTGGGAGAACTTGCACAATTGGAGGCTGACTAAATACTTTTTTGCCCCACTGTATATATATATATACATATAACATAGTGATAATTATTGGTCTACGAATGTAGTTTAACGCTATCGATGCAAGAAAAGTAATCTGACTCATAAGTGCAGTCCCATTCGGTTCCATTTGTAGTTATTCTAATGGGAAAAAATCACAACAAACAATAGCGTTCAATGTAAAAGGACCTTTTCTTGTAAGCTCTGACCTATAATTTAACATTTAATGACTAAATAACTGAATCCAATGAAAAAATCGATCAAGGTTCCTCAACAATTGACACTAAGCAACTTAATGATGTTTTAGACGCTGGCATCATTTTGGAAGTACCTAATGGCACCTTGCAGAACAAAGGCCAGTACAGGACACTTTATACAACACAGGGTAGTACAGGACACCTTACACAATACAGACCAGTACAGGACACCTTACAGGCCAGTACAGGCCACCGTAGTGTTCTGAAAAAGGAGGAGTCGGGGGGGTGGGCGCCTGGGGGGATAAAGTTGGTGTCAATCTGCAGCCCTCAGCGCTAGTGGCCACCTCAATATTACACAATGGACCTTGAACATGAAACATTCCTCTTTGTCCCAAGTGACAATAAATGCCAATGGGTAACTACTGTCCTGTCTTACACCATAAAGAGAAGATAAGTTAGGTTCCTGCGTTGTAGGTTAACAATGGATGAAGCATAAGGAAGTATGAGGTTTCTTAAATGCAGAAACATGTGTCCAAAGTAAAGATCAGGTCTGAGTCCGTTTCCCCTGAAGGGCTACACTGAGAGTGTGTAAAAGGCCCAGGAATGTGGGAGCTTTAGAGACTGCTGAGGCACAGCGGACCACTCCAGGGCCAGGTCGATCCTCCACTTTGAATGCTTTCACCTTGCTCAGATATGTTTCTAGCTAGGTATTCACAGTTCAACTCCTATTGTTACCGTCAGGATTCTTATTTTTATTATTTTGAAGCACCGTTAACTCTGTGGTGAAATGCAAAAAAGTTTGCCTAGTCAGGAGAACTTACATTTATTCTAAATAACCACTTCCTCAATAAACACACCATTGAAACCACATGATTGTCAACCTTGAATTGAGCAGGATTTTATTGCATAAATAATGGCTTAATTATTGCTAATTCAAAATATGTGGATTAGCAACGATTACTCATCAACCCCAACACCTTTTCAGAAGGTAGCAGAAAGTGGAAACTTGCATTGCACATGCGTTGGCTGTGGATACCTCTCTTTTATTTAGTCTTTAACTAAATTGTTAATTGATATATTTTTGTGTTTTTTACTGTGAATAAAATTTACATTAATGCTCAAGACAGGCATGTTTACATACATCAGTTTTAACCATATACTGTGTTTTATAATTTGCTGTATTGATCATCAGAATCAACATTTATTGAAAGTATTAATTTGAAATAGTTTTAAAATGCACTACTTGTTTGGCCTGGACCTATTCCAACCCTTGTCCATCAGGATAAGGGATCAGGGAAAAGGCCAGAGGTCACTCTCAATTCAACTCTCCATTTAAAAATAATCTAACATACAGGGCTTAACAGAATTTGTTGACGTGTCTAAAAGCATCGAAATAAATATAATCTTGAATCTAGAAATATTGACATACTACATAAATCAGTCAAATCTATCGATACAAACCAAAAGCAACACAGGTGGAGTGGCATAGCATTTATTTGAGCCCTCAAAAAACAAGACAAAGGGTTTGTAAGTACCAGGTGCCTATGCCATTGTCTAAAGCAGAGAAAAAAAAGAAAAAGATGTCTTCCACATAAAAAAAGGAGAGGAAGGGAGAGACAGAGAGAGAGCGACAGAGACCAAAACAGAGACAGAGAGATGAGCATCAATGCTGTTGGTATTCAGTCCACACTGTGAAGTTATGGTGTTGATTATCATGAACATACAATACTCTTGTTCTAAAAAAAATGCAATAGTATCAACAATAGATTAACCCCATCTCAGATTAGCACAAAACAAATAAAGTACCTCCCATTATTTGAAAAAAAGAAGCACCGGATACTGACAGTAATACCAGCACAGTGGCAACTGTATTTAAAAACTGAAAGCCGCTATACATATACACATATATATATACATACATATGTATACACACACAAACACATCCCCACACACACACACATACAAACATATACACACACACACACACACACACATACATATATATATATATATATATATATATACACACACACACACACACACACACACCTACACACACACATATATATGTACAGATCTTCTAGATTAAATGATTGAGTAGTACTTTAGGCTAGATGTAGGGTAGCAGAGCGGTGTCTGGGGTCCCTGATGGCCTCAAGCTAGCTTCCATCACACTGAACAAAGAGTTCACCTTGAACTATTGAAATGTCCAATACTGTCCAACTTTATCAATAGACAGTTTCACTAAAGGTCATTCAAAGAAGCCATGGAATAACAACTGCACTCTCTGTGGTTGTTGTTTTTAATGCAGGGTGTTTGAATAGTGGTCAAACAACAGGTGTCTGGCCTGAGTGTGTGTACAGTGGGCTGCTGAAGAGGACAGAAACCAAGAAGAGAGGAAGGGCAGCCAAGCAGCAGATGGGACCACCTTCACCCCAGAGCTCTCAATCTTTAGACAGCTGCGTGTGATGAGATAGCACAGAGGAGGAACCCCACACACACACCATCAGGGATTAGGAAGAAACTATTATAAAACAAGATAAAGACATATATTATCTTTGTCATCAGCAGGTTGCTTATGCTTATTAGTCTAACAAAGGCAAACTTCACTGAGGCAAATAACAACTCAGAAGAAAGCGAGAAAGCAACTATTTAGTCAAATCAGAGCAGAAGGGAAGGGGGAGTGGCGGAGGTTAAACTGAGCAGGGACAGATGGTTGTGGCGTGTTTGGGGCCGCAGTGTGCTCTATCCAACCCCTGAACACTGCCGGTACCCAGCAGCAGTTAGGAGAGGGTGTCCTGCGGGACAGCAGGCCTTTACCGGAGAGGACCTAGGGGAGGCCGCGTATCCACCAGTCTGTCCATATGGGCCACTGTGAAAGGCCACAGGTTGGTGTCACAAGGTTTAAGGTCCCACTTGGTCCGGGATTATGTGGGTCCC
Organism: Pollachius pollachius; assembly: GCF_949987615.1. NCBI lineage: Eukaryota > Metazoa > Chordata > Actinopteri > Gadiformes > Gadidae > Pollachius > Pollachius pollachius. The sequence goes on from NC_136935.1 coordinate 20,721,582, forward strand.
AGCGGCTACTCCGGCCTCTCGGGCTCCCGGTCCGGTGGAGAGAAGGCCTTCATATGAACCAATGCTACAGAGTGCGGCCAGCGAGCTGCTCCCCACAGAGCTCCCTTCTCTCTGCCTTCTGAGTCATACTCTGCACTACTGGGGATCCTGTTGGCCCAGCTCATCCAAACCAGTGAATTCCACATCGCAGTAGCTTAACAAAGAGGACCACAAATAGTAGCCAGAAGAAAGCAGAGGCAACCTAAAAGCCTCCCTCTTTCTCTCCCAAAATGTATCTCTGTCCTGTTTGCATCACAAAAAATCTATTTTTGTCTTGCTCTTTGCAAATCCTTTGTGGTCAGATGATTCTTTGAGTGTCTGGAACTGCTGTTTGAGCTTAAATTGATCTCTGACTGGTGCGAAAAAAAAAGAAAAAAAGGTCAACCTTGAATTCAAACTTGTGTGCAATAGCTGTTTTTCTGTTTCTGTGAGCAGGCAGTAGGACAGCTACCAGGGGTACTCCAGGTCAGCTCCGCTCTGCAGGGGTGAGGACACGACATAGGTGGAGAAATAGCAGAGAACAGGTGAGGAGACGAAGACCAAAGAGAAAGGAAGTCCAGAAGAAGCCACAGAGAGAAAGAGAAAGAGAAGAGAGGGAGAGAAGCGACAGCTTTTTAATATCAACCATAGAACACTTGTTATGAATCCCACCTGGATTTCAAAAGTAGGTTTTCCTAGCAACATGGACATCACATACACAGTTTTGAAGTGGGAAGAAGGGACGGGTAAGCCATAGTGTTCTGTCATGGTGCTCTCAGGGGGGGGGTTAGGTCCTCTGCTTTTTATGGGTCGGAACAGGGAATTAATGAGACTTAATCAATAGTTGTTAAGAATCTTTGTGCCATTGTGAAGAGAGAAGGTGGCGGACAGAGGTTTCATGCGTTTGGAGGAAGTGTGGGTTAATTTGTTGGCGCTGCGTGTGCTTGTGTGTGTGTGTGTGTGTGTGTGTGTGTGTGTGTGTGTGTTCTCTCTCTCTCTCACAAACACATTACCATACACACAATGTACAGGGTAGATAAGAACAAGGGGCTGCAGGCGTGAGCACACGGTCACTAACATGCCTCTGTGTTAGTGTATGTATGTATGTATGTATGTATGTATGTATGTATGTATGTATGTATGTATGTATGTATGTATGTATGTATGTATGTGTCAGGTTGTCACTAACATGCCTGTGTGTGTGTGTGTGTGTGTGTGTGTGTGTGTGTGTGTGTGTGTGTGTGTGTGTGTGTGTGATAACTTACCAGATGAAACAGGAGGGCTGCGTTAACCAGAGGGTGAACACAGTTAGAACATTTTCCACAGGCTGAATGTGACCCCTCTAAATATCGGCCATATTGTAATGACATTTCTAAAGGCTAAACATCTGAACACAGTATTAATGAGGAATGGATTATTCTGAACAGTAAGAAGTTATAAAGTGATACGTGGACGTTCAAATGTGTTTGTTTGTGTATTATGCCATCAGTCTTTCTTTGATTATCATTGTTTGATTTAATTTAAATTACTATTATTTTTATTGAATTATCATAATATGTACTTCAAACAAATGCATATTCAGTAGTTCTTAAATAAACTTTTGACAGTATAAGGTATATAGGTATCCAGAATATCTAACACAATGGAGATATGCAAAAGAAACACACATGAACACACATGCACACATGCCCATGCTGATGACCAGCACATGAACACAGCCATACCAATACACACAACATGCAGGCTAGTGTGCTGCTTCCAGAGCTGGGCATGCAGTGTTCCTAGGAGCGGACGATGCAGGGTCAGCAGCTAGGCCTGGTCCTGATCAACAGGAGTACCAGACTGAAGCCTAAACATCAATGTGCCGTAGTAGACATTTCCCAGTAGTAGTATCATCATTTATCCAACTAGAAAGCACAACCATCTTCAAAATATTTCGGCTGACCAAGTTAACTACAAATGAAGTTGGTTTCAGTGGAACTTCGGCTGACCAAGTAAACTACAAATTAAGTTTTTTTCAGTGGAACTTCTTCAGACCGAGTAAACTACAATGAAGTATGTTTCAGTGTAACCTCTACTGACCAAGTTAACTCCATTGAAATATGTAGCAACATCTCTCACTACTGCAATAAGTGAATGGCCGACCCCCAGCAGAAGCTGTTAATCCTCTGCAAGTGAGTCGAAATGCAGCTGCACGTCTGCTCTTTAGCCATAACATGACACACCTTAGGCACTCTTCATTTCACCCCACTGGCTTCCTGCCATTAATTCCAGAATTATCAAGTCCTGACAACAAGCCACTCCTTGTGGAAGGAACCGCATTGGAACAGGTTCCCAACCCAACCCTGTCCGCAGAGGATCCAGAAACCTTCAAACCCCAGCTGAAAACTAGATAGATGAGCCCTTCCTCTTAACATGGCCATTAGGTTAGATGGAGCACTATTGTTGTTGATGTCATATTAGCCAGACGGTTTTATTAAATTGTTATATAATGCAAACATGAAACACTACTAATGGGAGCAGCAGCTGTATGGCAAATAAAAACAATTAGAGTTTGAAATCTCACTTTTAATATTAAAAGTTTAAGTTCTTGAAATACTTGAAGAGGAATTATGAAGCCTTGCAATTTGGCATGAGTCTGTCATGTGCTGCATATAGCATGCACAAGATATGGGGAGAGTACAAAGTGCAAAATAGGACAAAGTGTAAAAAAATAATAATAATTAAAGCGTTCAAGAGACGCCGAGATCGTTTATTGGCCTGTGGCATGTGCCACCGCGACCACTGACATACCATGGCATATGCCGTTCAGGAACGACATATGCCATTCAGGAACGGCATATACCGTTTAGGAACGGTAACTGCCGTTCAGGTGGAACGGCATATGCCGTTCAGGAACGGCACATGCCGTTTAGGAACGGTAACTGCCGTTCAGGTGGAACCGCATGTGCCGTCCAGGAACGGCATATGCCGTTCTGGAACTGTAAATGCCGTTCGGGTGGAACGGCATATGCCGTTCAGGAACGGTAAGTGCCGTTCCCAACAATGGTATATGACACCAGCACAGGTCTGGCTAATCAAGTCTTTTTACAATTTATTTGTTACTAGCGATCGTAGTGTTGATCAGCAGAGAAATAATTTGTCCGCAAAGACGGCGACGCTTAGCAACGGAAGACGCCGACATGATACCACTGGATCATGCCGGTATAGAAAGGTTTATGACACTGGATCAGTGTTAAACGATAGGAACCTGTAGGCCTACTTCAATTTTTGGGTTAAATACCAATAAGAACAAATGCAAAACTTAATATTTGCCCTATTGAATAGTTATGAGTTGAAGCAGTCATACAGTAGGCTATATAGGCCACGCTACTAGGACACCTTGATAAAACACGAGTGGAAAAATAAATGGATGACTGTCTAGCCATAGGCTACAGTTCCACCCCATGGTCGATATAGGGACCTGCCTCTGTAGTCATAGACTATAGCTCTAAATCTCTGTTATTGATTAGTCAGACCTGTTTAGGTGGCTAGGCTAACTACCGTCACCGGAGCAAGTCCGGCTGTTTTCAAAAGCATCTGTCATTTCAAAAGCAACAACAAACAGATCGCACATATACTAACAACAGAACGGACACGAGAAACGTATAAATCCCTTTATTTACGGCGTTATGTTGTGATATAGTGTCGATAAAGACCAAACATATATAGCTTTACATTTACGGCAATACTTGTCTTGAAATTATACGGAGGAGGCGGGGCGTGCTGGTGTCATATACCATTGTTGGGAACGGCACTTACCGTTCCAGAACGGCATATGCCGTTCCTGGACGGCATGTGCTGTTCGTGAACGGCATGTGCCGTTCCACCTGAACGGCAGTTACCGTTCCTGAACGGCAGTTACCGATCCTAAACGGCATATGCCGTTCCTGAATGGCATATGTCGTTCCTGAACGGCATATGCCATGGTATGTCAGTGGTCGCGGTGGCACATGCCACGGTCCAATAAACGATCTCGGCCCTACTGTAATTATAATCAGGAGAACATCGTGTTAATCTAATCGTCCATATCGGAGGCTCTCATCAAACATCCTATCAACGCCTCCTTTCTGTGGTCTTAGCCCTAAAACAAACTGATTTTATCAGTTAATACCTGAATCCTATGAGAAGCACTGTGTCTCCTTTCTCTTTCATTGAAGCCATCAACCGAACAATAAAACAAAGCTTGAATTGGTTTGAGCTCTTTGAGAAATGAGTACTACAGATGACTCCGAACAGGAATCGCTCATCAGCACATTAAGGAGGACGGAGTCAGGTGAGGGGTCAGCAAGAGGGCGAGTGGACACTCACCCCATCCTCTTCACTAGGTGGGTTCAGGTCCTGGTATACTGCTTCAATAAGGCTGCGTCTGTCAGGAGGAAAGAACAAACAGAGTCACTACAGGCTCAACAGTGGGCTGTTGATGAAGTGTGAGTGAACTCCCAGTTTCAGCTTCACTTCAAACAGAATGAGAATTAAAAACGTGCATTTGGACTTCTAGGAGTTCTAGGAAGACGGGGGGGGGGGGGGGGGGGGGCATGTTATCTCTGCGGGCACGGCCAATTTGTGATACTTTCTTACTGCCGTCGTTGTGTAGAAGCGTTCTAATGAGCGACATTGTATATTAAATGCGGCACTTAGCATAACGACATATAAAAATAGTCTAAGAGGCTTTACCTCTCTTGGACACACACACTATCGTTTAAGTGTCGGAGAAGCGTAACCCTCTCATGGACGTGGCTCAACCACTGCCCAGACAGAGCTCCACACACACCTTGTTGTGATGTCAACAGTGTACAAAAAGGCACTTCTACGTCTCCAAACGAACACCAGCGGCGTCTGGAGCACAATGTTCACAACACTAGATGGCAGAGACCAGCAAAAACATACGATGTTACTTCTGTTTACTCCAAAGTCTTTGATGTTGATGTCAAGAATGTTAACGCAGGGTTTGACGCTTACTTTTTCCCAAGGAATAAATGTGCTCCTAAGTTGAAAAATGCAGGAGCGTGGCGCAATGCAAATGTTTAACCTACTGCCTAGACGGAGCTCCTGTTTCTACAGTTCCGATGTTGTTGTAGGAGGCCACTGATGAAGAAGTTAAAGGGTTTTCTTAATATTTACGTGATAGTACGTTTATTAGGAAAAGGTTGAAGTATTTCGACGATGGGACCGAGCTTGGAGCAGAATTTCTGTATTTTTACTCAAATGGTCTAAACATACATACAGAACAACTAGGGGTTCAGTTGCAGAGCTGATTGCTTTTATAGCCATATAACAGTATATAACATGAATAATAATCACACAAGTCATATTTTATATGAATAGGCATTTATTAATTAAAAAAAAAGGCAAATAATGGTATTTCAAAATTGAATTTGGTCTCAGTCCCAGTGCTCAGCCATGTTATCTGATAGTCCCACAGACTAAAGTTATATGCTGCATCAGGTTGTGGTGAATCCTTCAGTATCAGTGCAGTATCTGCAGCGTCCTCTATTTGTCTACACTGGCATGTGTGTGAATAGGTCAGCGCCTCTTGGCTGGGACCCGGTTCGGTGAACTCCCACCACCTGAGGATAGTCTCTATAGAGCATTGAGAAGGATCCTGGATGGTCACCTTCTGCATTGCTGGGCTCCCATTGCCTGAAGATGGTCGTCCTCTCTTTGGTGTGCTGAGAGTTGTGTTCCCCAGGCTTAGAGAGGATGCCGGTTGGACCTGAAACAGTCTCCTGTACAGTACCTCTTTCCTAGATCGCAGATCTTTAGTGCTTTGCCAGAATCATGTCTTCTGAAACAACCTTCTGGAAGTACTCCAGTGGTCGGTGGAGGGAAAGGCCTCACCGCTGATATTGACACTTTGTCATCTTCATCTGCCTCTTCGTCACTCGCATCAGTGTCGTCTGATTCCATCTCAAAATCCCTCTCACCATTTTGGCAGTCAATCCCAACCTGCACACTGTATTGACCATTCTCTGCTGGTGGCATTCTGAAATGAAAAAGGTTAAAATATGAACAAAGAAACATACATACACACATACACACATACATACATACATGTATTATATTGTAGTAGATAAGGAATAGATAAAAACCCTCATTTAAATGCACACCTGTCCCCGTCACACTTGTCTCATTCACACCCGTCCCATTCACACCCGTCCCCTTCACACCTGTCCCCGAGCATAAGGCCCCGTCCACACGGAGCCGAAACAGGCGAAAACGATTCGGTTTTGTTTTATGCGGTTCAGGAATATCTCCGTAAAGATGGAGTCATTGCGAAACCGCAACGAGCTGTAGAAACGCTGTAGTAAATATTCAAGGCGCTGGTTCTCCACAGAAAAAAGTGGAGCGCATCAAGCCTACGCGCATACAGCCTGCGCGCTGTATACAAACATTCAGTCACAAGGAGATTCAACCTTTTAAATTGAGCAGAAATACTTTTTAATGTAGTTAGTAATTAAATTTATCAAGGGGCTTTATTTAAAGCTACAAAAAGAATACAAATAAAATAATAAATAAAAATTAAACGCAACTCTGACGTCCTCCAGCTGGTGGGGGCTAATGGCGTCATCGTTTGCGTTTCAGGCGTCCACGCGAATCATAACACGAAACCGCATAGGTCCGGATAGATTTGAAACCACCTCCGTGGGTGGTTTCAGAAATGTGCGGTTTCGGGCACCGGATTTGCCGGCTCCGCCTGGACGGTCGGCCAAAATGCACAAGACTTATACGGTTTCACCAAAAAATCGTCTCCGTGTGGACGGGGCCTAAGAGCAATCATACAGCATCCCCAAAACATTCAAAACATTCCAGCATCCATTTGGTCCCAGGATCAGTTAAATGCATTTCAATGATAAGATAGAGATATAGTTTAAATAATGCTACAGATAGTTTCAAACTTTAAATGTTATAATAATAATCATTAAAAACATGGTTTTAATAGTATTTTTTCCCCCCATATGTGATCATGTTAGAAGTCCCCTTACACTTCCCCATAAGATGTGTAAGGTGCACATGCTATTTGATTACCACCCTCCCCCAGGGATGTGATACTGCAACACAAGCTTAACAAGCTCTCAATCTAATTTGATGTGTATTCCACAATAACTAAATATCTAGATGTTCTAAACATTATAATAATCACCCCAACATTTGTTTTAGGCATTTTACTTACTTGAGCCTTGACCAATCCAGTCCAATGAATTGGGATAATACATCCATGTTTTGGAACCCTTGAATGATCAATTCATATAACAGATAACGATAATTATAGGTATCTGTATGAAGTTTACCACTGCGGATGATCAATACATATAACAGATAGCTATAATGATAGGTCTATGAATGTAGTTTACCACTACGGATGATCAATGCATATAACAGATAACGATAATTATAGGTCTCTGAACGTAGTTTACCACTATGCATGATCAATACATATAACAGATAGCTATAATGATAGGTCTATGAATGTAGTTTACCACTACGGATGATCAATGCATATAACAGATAACGATAATTATAGGTCTCTGAACGTAGTTTACCACTATGCATGATCAATACATATAACAGATAGCTATAATGATAGGTCTATGAATGTAGTTTACCACTACGGATGATCAATACATATAACAGATAGCATAATGATAGGTCTATGAATGTAGTTTACCACTATGGATGATCAATACATATAACAGATAGCGATAATGGTAGGTTTATGAATGTAGTTTACCACTATTGATGATCAATACATATAACAGATAGCCATTATGATAGGTCTATGAATGTAGTTTACCACTACGGACGATCAATACATATAACAGATATCATAATGATAGGTCTATGAATGTAGTTTACCACTATGGATGAACAATACATATAACAGATAGCTATAATGATAGGTCTATGAATGTAGTTTACCACTATTGATGATCAATACATATAACAGATCGCTATAATGATAGGTCTATGAATGTAATTTACCACGATTGATGCAGTGAGAGGACTGTATGTGAGAAACGTAGAAGGCAGTTACCTCCGCCATATCCGCATGTTGTGCTCCACTGTTAACATAATGGTGCCACATAAATCAGTCAAAGGCTTTTATCTTCTCTCTATCAGGATTGGTCATGATGGGATGTAAATACTCTAATCAGAGTCTCCACAGAGCCCGGCAACTTTCACAGATGCATTTTATGAATTATGCAGATTATATTAGCATATATTTTAGTACCATATTAGAAGCATATCTTTTCTATAAAATTCAATGTACATTGTTGCTATCATATTATTAAAAGTGAATTAGTTGTCGAGGCGGTGGGCCTCGACAACTAATTAAAAGTGAAGTGAAAATCTGAGCAAACCGCTGTTCAGACGGAGCTCCACACATTCCACATACACCGGAGCGTTATGCTGAAGAAACCATCAAAAATCAACCTCCAGAACCAGCTCCACAGAGCCGCAAACTAAAGACTTTCAAACCCATTCTCTTTTCTGTTCATCACTTCCCTTGATTATAGATGGCGTCTTTTGCCTCTTGAACAGTCCGGTCTCAGACTGTTGCAGGGGGCGTTGGGTCTGTGTCACGTTGTTTGTGTTTCAGCTCCATGTTTGTTTTTGTATTTGTCGAGTACATGTAGTGAACGCAAAGCAGGGTCGGAATGACGTCCAATGCTGCCGTTGGAATTGTGTTTTATTTAGGTCATTTAAAAAAAAAGACGTCAAGTAAGAAATCATATGGTTTGGGTGTGACACATGACCGCTCTCTCACATGTATAAATGCCTTATGACGTCTTGCATTTGCAAAGAATGCAAGGAAAAATGCAGAAGGTTTTCATGTATTGTATTGATACTGGTTATTTACCATTTGCAAACGACTGGACTCACAACTCTTTTCCATGCATCTCCAGAAAACCGCCCAACGTGTTCAATTGTTGCCAGAGAGCACCTTATACAGCTTACATTAAGAATGAAATAAAATCTATTCATTTATGTCAGCTACTCAACTACATCTTGGGAATAATGAACAACTAACAAAAATCCGGTGGTCATGAATGCAAACCGTTCATGGTATGGTGGCATTTCAAATAGATTGTCTGGGCCATAGTCAGGACGTGGTGACGAAAATCTGCGGTAACAACATGTTTACTAAGGCCATTCAACATTTAAATGATTCTTGCAGAATATGAAGCCAAAGGTATGGTAGGAGTGGGGCTTACTTGCTGGCTAGACCTCCCCCAGGTGGCAGGTTGGGGATGTTGGCAGCAGAGAGGTTCCTCATCACTGTTACCAGGTCAGGTATGGCCTCCTCCCCTGATCCAGACAACATCTCTAAGCCAACAACACACATTTCACAGATGTCAGTGTTTAGGACAAAAGGTTTGCCAAGTACAACAACAGAGAGTCAGGGATGAAGAGGGAGAGATAGTGAGGGGGAAGGGGAAACAACAGGGAGAGTTGAAAAGCACGGAGAGAAGATGAAAACTACACATCCCTCTACACGAGAGGGAGACCTGAAACCTAGTTGGGAATGTGGCATGAAGCCAGCTCAATGTTCCGCCAAAACATTCCTCAGCCTCTTTCCTTCTTTCCCACTCTTTTGGTCGTTCTCTCTTACTGCGCCAGACAACACCCAGGGCCAAACATGAACTTTCTCCCCTCTTTCTCCCCTCACCGTTGAATCAAGTCTCACCTAAGCAATCAAACATCCTCACAATCGCAAAGCAACACCTTAGCATTCAAACATCCTCACAACAGCCGACATCAAAGTTGGAGTTTTGCTGTAATAATAACGATAGTTTGGGGCAGGAAAAAGCAGATAGCCGATAAATCTGCCGATATCAGAAATGAAAAATATTATTCATCTTCCCAATATTATATACTATATATTAGAAACTGGATAACTATCAAACCGAACATCTTAGTCAGAGTAATATAAACTTCAATAAATACTGAACATCAAACTAAGCGCACAAAAGGTGTGGAGCACTGTCCGGGCGGTGTGGGCGGTGTGTGTGGACGTGTGGAGCTCTGTCTGGGCAGTGTGTGTGGGGACGTGTGGAGCTCTGTCTGGGCGGTTGGTGGATGTGTGGAGCTCTGTCTGGGCGGTGTGTGTGTGGACGTGTGGAGCTCTGTCTGGGCGGTGTGTGGATGTGTGGAGCTCTGTCTGGGCGGTGTGTGTGTGGACGTGTGGAGCTCTGTCTAGGCGATGTGTGTGTCGACGTGTGGAGCACGGGGACACGGCCCTGTGGGACCAGGTGAGCCCACCGGCTATCGGCCACTATCTGAGCTCCCAAGAAAACCATAGTTTGTAAAACGTCCGATCTCTGCTGATGCATCGGCCAAACTATTAATCGGTCGACCACTACATCATGTCACATGTACCTATACCAGGGAGAATACCCAGCACAAATACTAAAGATCTTCAGATCGACTTCATTTTTTTGGAGCAAATGCACTGTACAACACACTGGTATTAGCCCAATAACTGTTGGACTGTCACTAGATTTGTATTGTCTGGAAAGGAAATACAATTAAGAAATAATTGAAATGTACAATAAAGAGAGTTCCCAGTGCAATGAGCAGAAGTCTTGTTTCCTTACCCAGCTGAACTTCTCCTATCTAAGACTTATCTCAGCATCAAGACATAACCTACAAAGAAGGTGTTGTAATGTAGTGAGAGACAGGGAAAAAAAGGAAAAGAGAAAAGTTTACTTGGGAGGATTAGGTCAGATGAACTAATCCAGTGAACAGAGGGAATGTGTGAACAAGGGTAGCAACGGGAAGAGGGGGTTGGACCAAGTGTTATGACGAGGGAGTGAGAGGAGGCAGTGTGAAGGGAAAGAGAGAATGCAAGCTGGAAGAGAAAAGGGGGTCAGGACTGTTCAGCTGTGAACTGGAGCGAGCCTGGCTGAAGGTTAATCATGCACGGATACTTTAAAACATATGATCAATGCAAAACCAATGGGGCAAAGCTTGTCTTTAAAATTACTTATACTGTATATCAGGAGAACAACCATGCATTACAGCTCTATTATCGTGAAGCTGTTTCAAAGGGAAAAGATGGAAAGAGGAAAAGCGGCGTGAGAGATTGATACGAAACGAGAGACAGGGAGAGATTGATACATTAGCAGCAGCCAGTAGCAATCGGCGCTACAAGCCAATGTTTACTTACACTGCGGTACTTGAGTATAGGTTGCTTTCGATAACATGACGGTGTGCAGTTGTATTGCTAGTTTCATTTTGGATGCCAAATTTCTCAGGAGTGAAAGCCCACTTTGAGTATTCCAACAGGGAAACAACCTCAAAATGTAACTAGAAAATGCATTTCCTGCAGAAAATGAGGTGAGTGCTGTAGTACAAAGTGAGGTTGAAAATATTTTTTAATGAAGCCACATAGATTAAGACATAAAGAAACGTTAAATGGCTTAAATCAAGGGAAGAGATTTGAACAAAAGTTCAAAAGTCTAAACGGAGTAAACAATGTAAACATGCACACCATTTAAGAAAAAGTAAATGGTTGGAAACAAATAAAGTTATCGCTGAATGAAAAGCATTGCTAAAAATGCAGAAATGTAAAATGAATTGATAATCTGAAACACACACACACACAGTGTGTGTGTGTGTGTGTGTGTGTGTGTGTGTGTGTGTGTGTGTGTGTGTGTGTCTTTAAGAGAATAGCGAGCCGGTGCATGATTAAAAGTAGCTCAATAGAATGGGAAAAACCGCCCAATCTGGCAACACTGCTGAACGTCATCACACTCCAGCGTCAACGTAAATCAATGACACCAACTGAAAACGGAGCCGGTATGAAACTAAAACTGTGATTCTGAAGAAAGTTTAAATGATATTGAAATTCCGTTTAGTATTATTATTATTATTATTATTTTATTATTGAAGATACAAGTGTGTAGATTTGTTTAATGGTTTGAACGAAGATAAACAGTTGAAAATGTATTTAGTTACGTCTTCAACAGTCGAAGTACCAGAGTCAATGGAGTCAATGGGAGAACGGCTCTGCCATCCTCCCATTGACTCCCATGTTAAAAAAAAGATAATATTTTAAAACTAGAATATCTTAAAAAGTATAAAATATTTTAAAAATCTGAAAAGAAACGCGTGATTCCAAGCTATTCTGAATATTTTAAAATTTGAATGGAGTCTCTAGGTGAAAAATGAAGGAAGGAGATAGGTCCCAAAGTTTGTAGAGAATAAGAAAGAAAGAAAGAATAAAACTTATGAAGAACAATAGTTGAGCGCTGCATGCAGCACTCACCTAATAAAGAATACAGACCTGCTTATCATTATCTCCCTCATCTGGAAATCAGACTTTCGCCTCACTAAAGTAAAACTCCATTCTCACTTAATCCTCTAAATACATTGGATATTTTGTTTGGGAAGGCTAATCCTCCCGGACACTTCTAGTATAACCCCAAAGGATGTGTGCCGCTCCGTCTGAGCTATCATTGGTAACATTATATCGAGGGAGCAAGGAATTCTATTCTTAATTTCATCAGTTCATCATCGTTTTTGTGTACCCACCCGTCTATCCTTCCATCCATCCATCCTCACCTTCCACTCGAGACTCAAGGTGTTTGTTGAGGTCGGCGTCTTTCCTCACAGCCTCCTCTGAGATTTGTGGAGCGTTGGGGAAACATACCAGCACAACGCTCATGTTATCCCGACTCCCCTGAGGAAGGCCGGAGACCAGAGAGACAATAATTAGCAATTAGTGCTGAAAACAAAAGATCAAAAGTCCCAAGAGTGGACTTCTAAGCAGGGGCGTAGCACCAACTTCTGGGCCCTATGTACAAGAGGTCCTGATGCCCCAGATCCCCCCCCCCCCCCCCCCCCCCCCAAGTGCCATACCCTAACATATCACAAAGCTTACTAAATGACCAGGGGCGGAGTGGGACGAGGATTCCTGATGGGGGGAAAGGGGGGACATTTCGCGATTGCTCATTCGTGTGACCTAAATACAGCGGCAAGTGGCCACTGGGCGCAGTGTGGGGCTCCTACCACTAGGGGTAGTAGAAAAAACAGCAAAAAACAAAGAAAAAAAGAAATAAAAACTTCCCATGGGCCCCCCTCTGCCTTACAAGCCTGTAAGCCTGTCCTCCTTACATCCCCAGTCCATCGGCCCTGCTCTTAAGATCCCAAGGATCGCAATTCATGAATCCATTTCTTATAGAATACAGGGTTAAGAGTAGAAGTGGTACAAAAATGGGTAAAAGCCATTCGATTTCACAAATCCTTAACAGTGACTGCTACTGATACACATGGCTTACCTTATGCAAGCAGGTGTCAACCAACTCATTGCAAACCCTCTCCAGGTCGTGGGACACCTCCAGTCTGGACCGGACGAACTCGCACAGCTCCTCGTTGGACATGACGTCCCAGATGCCGTCACAGGCCAGGACCACGAACTGGTCCAGCTCGGGGGAGCGCACCATCTCAAACACCTCCGGCTCGGGGCTCACCAGCTGCTCCGTCTGGCCCTTCCCGTCTACGCACTTGTAGTCAAAGTCCCCCAGGGCCCTGGAGACGGCCAGCGAGCCGTTCACCCTCTGGATCATCACTGAGCCGCCCGCGTTCTGGATGCGCTCCTTCTCCTGCGGGTTGCAGGGCTTGTGGTCCAGCGTGGAGAAGCACACGCGGGCGTTGCGGTACAGCACCGCCCGTGAGTCCCCACAGTTGATGAAAAAGAGGTGGTCCGGGGACAGGAGGACCCCCACCGCCGTGGAGCCGCTGCGGTCTATGCCGTTGCAGCTGCGCATGTGCTCGTCGATGTGCAGGAAGCCGGTTCGGATCCCGGTCTTCACCGCCTCAACGGTGAGGCAGACCGGGGAGATCGGGTCTGTGGTGGAATCGTCCGAGTCATTATCGGCGCCCAGAAGCCCTGACCCGGCGGAGAAGATGTGCTCCAGAAGGTGCTTTGAGCAGTAGTGGGCCACCCGGGAGCCGGCGTGGCCGTCGTAGACAGCGAAGAAGGCCCAGTCCGCCATGCCCTGGGCGGGCAGCCCGGGCATGGCGGTGTGGGCGTCCTCCATCTCCACCCTCCAGCCCTGCATGGAGCTCAGGCCGTAGCGCAGCCCGTTGCCCTCGCCATGGGCATTGTGCTTCTCCGTCTTGGGCTTGTCCAGGAACGCCCCCATAGCTCCTCCCTGGAGAGATGACCGCTGGGGGGGGGGGGGGGGGGGGGGGGATATTTAGAATAATTTAGGAATTCATTCATGATGTCAGCTGCTCCATCACAATGGCCTACTTCTTAAATTCAGGCAGAAAATTGAGACTCAATGACAGGATCATCGAGGTGGTTTACAAGCACAAAGGCACAAATAGTATAAACTTCATTACATTTACATTTACATTTAGGGCATTTAGCATCCAAAGCGACTTACAATAAGTGCATTTGTTACAATAAGTACATTTGTCTTAAGAAGTGAAACAATATATCGCTGTCGGTACAGTAAAGATGTTCATAGAACCAAGTGCAAGTATTACAATCGCTAGGCTAACCCATTCCCCGTGTAAAGCAGCGATAGCAGCTACTGTAGATGCTACACAATTAAGTACCTTGAATAAGTGCAATGTGTAAGTGCCAGGACGTACAACATTCAATGGTGGCTGTGCATTGGTTTCTATGCAGAGTCGAGATGAACTCTGAACAGGTGAGTTTTGAGTCTTTCGCGGAAGCTGGTGAGCGACTCTGCGGTCCTGACATCGGTAGGGAGCTCGTTCCACCACTGAGGTCCCAAAACAGAGAAAAGTTGTGACTTCGCTGATCGACCTTTGCTTGCTCTTAGCGATGGCGGTACCAGACGTCCAGCTGAGGTAGTTGAGCGGAGGGATCGAGCTGGGGTGTGTGGCTTTACTAATGCTTGGAGGTAGGCAGGGGCAGTTCCATCGACTGCCTTGTATGCCAGTACCATCATCTTGAATCTGATGCGAGCTATTACAGGGAGCCAGTGGAGGTCTCGGAAGAGGGGGGTTACATGTGAGAACTTTGGTAGGTTGAACACGAGGCGCGCTGCCGCATTCTGGATGCGCTGCAAGGGTTTAATCGCAGAGGCAGGGAGTCCAGCCAGGAGCGAGTTGCAGTAGTCGAGGCGGGAGATGACCAGTGATTGGACTAGAAGCTGAGCTGCTTCCCTTGTGAGGAAGGGCCGGATCCTGCGGATGTTGTAAAGTGCAAATCTGCAGGATCGGGCCACCGCAGTGATGTTTGCGGTGCAGCATAACTGATTGTCCAACACTACGCCAAGGTTTTTGGCAGTTGGAGAAGGAGATACAGTGATGTTCTCAACAGTGACCAGTAAGTCCATGTGTGGGCAATCTTTCCCTGGTATTAGGAGGAGCTCAGTCTTGTTGAGGTTAAGCCTCAGGTGATGGGCAGTTGTCCAGGTGCTGACTTCTGCCCGACATTCAGATATGCGTGTTGCAATCAGGGCTTTGTCAGATGAGGGAAAGGAGAGAAATAGCTGAGTGTCGTCAGCATAGCAGTGATAGGAAAAGCCGTGGGATGTAATTACAGAGCCCAGAGATCTGGTGTAGAGGGAGAACAGAAGAGGCCCCAGTACCGAGCCTTGAGGGACACCTGTATCATAAATGTATTTAGACTCATTATGAGCCCAGATGGACGTTAATAACATGTAAATCTATAGATTTTGCTCAGATCTGGAAAATAAAAGCATGAAATAAAAAAATCCTTAGCACTGATCATTAACCTTTTGCTTTGCTGTGATTCAATGATTATTTTACCAAGATTGTTATGACTCATCATATATATATGTATGTGATTACCCTAAATCAAGTTAAATGCACTTCCATAACCAGTAGGGCCGCTTTGATTCATCAACGTTGATAACTGATGCTGAAAATACGTAGAGGTCAATAGGTTTTTTTCCGCACATGTTTAAATTGTAATCAATTAAAATGTATTGCTGTTTGCCATAGAAATCCATTTTCCTTGGGCCACAAGGTGATGCATTCTAATACATTTCTATGGCAGATGGCGCTGGAGGGCAAAGTGAAGAGGAATCAAGGATGGTGATGTGAAGGTGGATGAAGGGTAGAAAGAAGACACCAAGCTGTGTGTCTGGTTGAAAAAAAAGTGGAAAATCTTTCAGCTTTTTGGGTTACATCAAAGTCTCATCCAATAATAAGGGGTTCGCTCTGTCCATGGAAACAGACCCGCAATTGACACTTGCGGGTCTGTTTTCCCTTTATGACACACCCCTAAACCCGGTCTTTAACCAATATGAAATGTCTACAGAGACATACAAAGATAAAAACTAATAAAGGTTGCTAAAAGTGTTTGCCAACCTGATTTCAAGTGTATTCTCAAATGGTAGCAGAAATAATAAAGTAACTAAAAGCACAGCATTGTGTGATGTGCAGACAGTGAAGATGAATAATATTAATATTTCTTATGTAGAACCAATGCATGGAAATCCTACGTCCTTTACTGCTGAAGGGACTGAGGAGATTCACACATGAACTACATGCTTCCAGAACCATTAGAAAAAGGCAAGCTGAGAGCCGCAAGGCTAAGAAACTCACCATAGTTAGTGTGAGCGCACCTTTTAGAAGTTATAGTATCTCCACTTTGGGCACTGAGCGCAGAGCATCTGGTCTATGGCAGAGAAGACACCATGTGATCTGTCCCTTAATAGGTGCAGTCTTTTCATGTTTATGAAACACATTACACATGCGTTATAATAAGGGAAAGCTTTGCCATCGTGGCTGATGCATAGGCTCATTATTAAAGTTGCTTGCAGGCTACCTTCGATTGTTCAGTGAATGAGTGTTGATTAGGACTCGATGAGGCTACAATCTGGCCTTATTCTACCTTGATGGACAATGTGTGGGCTTGTTGGTGATGTATACCTCCTCTAAATATTTTATTTCTGCCATTATGTTGAGTATAAGTCTCTGTGTATGTATGTCATATAGCGTTTGAATAACTGTGATAAACATAATTCAAGGTTGGAGTTAAAACAACAAAGGGAATGATACTATGCCTTACATTAAGTATTACGTATTCAATATTGATGTATTTGCTTTTCCCCTTCTTTTATATCTTGCTGTCAGTCAAAGGCAAAGATATCTTATGCATTTTGGAATAAAATTTTATCGTTTTGATTATTCGATTAAAGCTTTGGGGGAAAAAAGCATGTTAGAAGCATTTGATTCATTGTTGTTGAAAGCAATCAATAAACAAAAGCTTAGAAAATAAGGTATATGTGGCAGTTGCCAGGCCGTTCTAATCATTTCAGCATTATTATTATTATTAATAATTATTATTATACCTGGGCACACTCTGCCCCTTAGGGCGGTAGTCAACCAAAAAATGCTGGTCGACTGATATACAAGTTTCTGCATGTTATCTCTAGATTAACTTAATTGGCAACATTGCACTCTACTCTACCTGTTAGCCTAAATATCTATTTAGGGTTGACAGCATATCAGGATATACCTAAATACTTTTTTGTTGTCCTTTTTAACAATAGCCAAACTGACTACGTCTTTGGCATTGTGTAAATTAGTTTGGAGTAAGAGTTTGTTATGTTAGCTAGCAGTCTCTCCACTAAGTTTGGTGATTTAAACTTGTGAAAAAGGGGGTATTTTGACTCCTGTCTTATATATCTTGTAGTCTGTTAAACCATACAATTATTAAAACCAACACTTGAAGATTATTTTTTATTCATACACAATATAGCCAATCACTCAAAAAAAAACATATTGGTCCCCAAATGTCCCTCCAGCCACTGAAAATAATGGATTAAGAAGTGATTTTCTCCTGATGAAAGACACCAGCGATTGTCAGACCAAGGAGAATTTATTCAAACAAATGCATATTGAGCGACCAATCGATGAAGCGACAGACGTTGACAGCCCAACTGGCCGTGCCCTCATTAGGCCTGACCCCAGTCTTCCACATGGCTGACCTATTGCTAAAGTTAGCCACTTAGCCATGTGTTTCTGGGAGTGGCTTTGGACGGAGGGCTGAAGGCAGGGCTCTACATTGAGCGCATTCCAGTCGCATTTGGCCAATAAAATAGAAATGTGCAAACCGGAATGCTTATAAACAGCAGTGTGTGAATAAAGTTTGGCACCTACTGTAATATTTCTCCCCCACCCTGATCAATAAGTACAAGTGCCACATCCAACAAGCCTCATCACAGTAGTTTTCTTCTATGACGTTCTGCTATCGGTACTGGAGAAATGAGGGCGTTCGATTTCCATAGTGGCGAATAAAGACAAATCGTTGGCAGAAATGCAAACATAATCTTGCCTGTGTCTCTCTCTTGGCCTTTGTTTGTGCAATGTGGCGTCCAGTGAGACTCATCATAGCAGAGAGAATTAAACATTTACATTGGTTATTTCATTCAAGTCACAAATGTGATAAGCTCCATGGCAGTAAGGGAGGCCATGCAACCAATTTAACAAAACATATCGCAAGCAAGCATGAGATAAATCTGCAAAATTGGCAGTTTGACCATTTGCCTCGATTCCAATCTTCCTCCACTGTGGGTATGCCATGCCCGAGTCAAAGATACAGAGTTCCCAAGTCTAAAAGCAAAGTGCTACGAATGGCTATTCAAGTTAAACTAATTGTTCGGCTAGCAACGCTTAGCTACTTTCCACTGCATTTTGGTGGGGAGAGAAAATATGTATTCTTCCCCTGCCCAGCTTTCAACTACTGTCCGTGTCCAGGCATCCTTCAGCCAAAGAGACAGGGTCTCCTCTAGTGACCCCACAGGTCAGGACACATCAAGGCAGCTCTGTGGATGTCTGCAGAAGAACTGCTTGGAAAATGTTGTAGGTTCTACATCTAGTCAGCCTTAATCTGCAAAGAATATTTTGTATTTTATTGTATACAATTTTCAGAAAATATGAATGAGCAATACCGATTCTGTTCATAGATTCCTTTTTTTCCCTCTCAAAAATAATAAAAAATAACCAATAAAACTATTGATAAAATACCGAACCGATAATAAGTAACGTTAATAGCAGTATCGATATCATACTACCAAAACCCATCCCTAGAGAAACATTCCATACACACTTCAAACACTAACCCAGATCAGCCTATCTGTGGATAGTTGGGTGCAGGTATGCCTCTGTATTCGTGTGTGTGTGTAGTGTGTGTATGTGTGGATGTGTGGGTGTGTGTGTGTGTATGCCTTAAATTCATATTTCCCTGCGCTACCTAATTATTTTATTGAGGAGAATATATACTGCTCAGTGTAGAGCCCTGCCTCAAGAGAAGGGTGGGAGAATATTTTGAAATACTACTGACATAATATAATCAGAATCTGCCAATATCTTATCAACACAATGTTACTAGTTGATTGATGACAGACTAGTAGAGGCTGCTAGTAGTATGTGGTATGTTTGAATGTCTGTTCTGTTGAAATACGTCCAAGAAAAACCTGAAGGTACACTACACATGCAATTTAGTGTCAACCACACGTTTTGTGCTCTGAAATGATGAGATGAGTATGGCCAATACTTATTTAAGGCCCATAGCTGCAGCATGATGTGTACATGTGGTATCGCTGTGGCTGTGCACCGGGCCCTGTGGTTTTGAAGCCATCCGTGGTCATGTTGGTGACTTTTCTTTCTCTCCCTCGACCGACTGGATCAGCAGTCTCTCGGTGTTCCAGCACCTCCTCATTTACAACTCAAGCATTGTATAAAGTGATATATGAAGTTTAAACAATATAAATATAAATACTTGTATTTAAATACAATATAAATACAGTAGCGTTTTAAAGGAAAAAACGACACACAACTAACATACACTGGAGCAGAATCAACTCAGCAATCCTTATCGCGCAAAAATAAACGACACATAGGCAGGCATCCCATGCGGTGCAAGTAGTCGGTGTGATGTCATCCCAAATCTCCATGGTAACTCAGATCTGAGAGGCAGCTGAGTGAATATAGAGCAGCAGAAGCTGTATAATTTAGTTGCTAAAACGTGCAACTAGGGGACTGCAGTGCAGTGCCATCCTATATGTGTGTGTGTGTGTGTGTGTGTGTGTGTGTGTGTGTGTGTGTGTGTGTGTGTGTGTGTGTGTGTGTGTTTATGTTTTACAAGTTAAAATCAAGGTCTGCTCCAACTTGATATATATTTTATTTTTTATAAACTTCACAAAGACATATTGTGTGCTTAGAAAGCATGGCTGATTGTCAGTTTAAGTAAGACGTTCAGGTTTGACATCCCAACAGCTTGCCCATGCCACCAAGTTTGAAGAAAGAGATTCTAGCTTTAACAAGCTAACTCAATTTACCAATCAACTGCTAGTAGGAGCCATGCAGGGGCAGAATAGTTTGTCAAACCCAAACCACAAATATCCCAGCAACAAAAACTCATGGTAGGGCATGATTAAGGAGCATTTGTAGGTTTTCCAAAACTTTCAAGGTACAGAAAAATGTACCTTATGGTCCTCGAGGTACAGATTTTCAGCATGTCAAATTAGGTTTGAATACCAAGTGACATTGTATTGGGTTATGAATGTACACTTTTTAAATGTTGCGAAAAGGTTCTCACTGAAGTAATCTGGTGCCTATGGAGGCTAAGCCATGCAACTCAGCACTCCATGTGCTTTGTTGGACCTCAAATAGGCTTAACACAGCTCCAATGATCCTCTCACACATCCAGCCATACAGTGGGTTGTGAACCTGCAGGAGACACTGGGGATTCTATTTAATCTACTGAGCGTAGTTAGCTAAACATGCCCAGAGCCATGAACTTATGAACCACCATGTTTCCCCATGGGAGTTATCCACTGTCAATAGCCTACTCCATGTAGCCTCTCCCCCAAATAAGATAGCAACTCAATTCAACTTTGTATGTTACTAATCCAGACTTTCACCACTATGAATAGAGACAATGGCCCAATCCCAACCCCGTCTTCAGCTGTGGTGATTTCTGTTGCGCGGGCTATAGGCATCCGTTTGCGGTTGTCAGCAGCAAATCATCAAATCGCCTCCCAACTAGGGCAATAGTGGTGTTATCACAATGACATTTGCCATTTATCTGATGGAGATAGGAAAGAATGAACGCTCACGAATCGTTCATAACATTTACGCTTTGCGCAATCAAATCAATCCAACATGTCATAAAATAAAAAAGAACCGCAGCAGGCCACTTGGTGACAGAATAGTGGTGCTCTGTAGGCCACCAACCCGGGCTCCTACCATGCCTGCCAGCACTGATACTAGAGGAGCGGTAACAAGGGCAGCCACTTAGCTGCTGGACTTCATACGCCATCAAATGGGGGAAATGCTAGATGGGATTAGCATACTAGTGGTTTTCTGTCATGCTTGTCATTAAGAAATAGTCATTATTTCTAGAGGAGGTAGACCAGTAACCAAGTTTGCAGAGGAGTGTCGAGTTGTCCCTGAGCAAGAGACCTCACCCTAACTGCTCAAGGCAAGATAATACAATGGGCTTCGTGTTTTTTATTAAGAACGAAAATACACATCTGGTTTTCTTTTGTTGCTTCTGCAGCATTCGCCACCAACACCGAATATCGCAAGGCCTTCTAGGAGATCTTTATAAAACTTGGTTTTGAGTTGATCTCTGAAAAACCTCAGTTTGGAGGGCCATTTGGCCCTATTCCTGAAAATAACATTGCTATCGTATGCCCATGTTTCTCCACATGTCCAGGTGAAACCCGGTGATTTTGTTTCACATCCCTTCCCCTGGATATCTCAACCCCCAGTTCAAGCTTCAATGTCATTTGACATCATTTCAATATGGCCAACCACATCGTATGAGGTGAAAACATTTGGTTTGTTGTTAACTTGGTATGCTTTCAGCTATCAGCATACAAATACAGAGTTAGGGTTAGACTCACCTCAACGGAGGTAAGACTAAAATAGTACCATGTACCAGGTACTAGCTACCATATTTTGGTGATCGAAACGCAAGAAAAGGCGGGCTAAGTCGAGGCGAGTTGAGCTTGTACTGCCGGTGGAAAAGGGGCATTTGTACTCTAGCGCGAGTCTAGCGCGAGCATCCATGTTTTCCGACTTGATAGCTCTAATGCACGGTTGGAGATGACAAGTTTCCCACTTCCGAATTCCCACCTTTGGTCCCATACAAACGCATGATTTGAATTGATATCCACATTTATAAACACTTAACTCGGTTTAGTAGACAAAATTGTTGAAGAAGGTTAATTGTGATCTGCATCAGCCTAGTATCACAGGCATTTGGATGAATGGAGAACTGGGTATATCAGGCCTTTGTGCAGGCAGAAATTATTTTAAAACTATTTTTCAAAAAGAAAATTGACAATTAAAAAAAGAAAAATTGGACTTCATTTATTTTTGGGGGGGGGGGGGCAAAATAAGTAAAATATCAACATGGGAGCATGCGCTGAAAAAAGTAAGTGCGTAGAATTGCCTAAAGTCTGTGGCAACCAAAAGCAGCAGCACAACACATTCATTCCAACATCTTAAACTGAGGCACGCAGGGGGGATATGTTTGTTATTTATTTACCTTTTATTAATATTGAGAATTTTGCTATTCTTCCAATAAAATCAAAACGAATATATATATATATATATATATATATATATATATATATATATATATATATATATATATATATATATATATATTGTCATTTATAGAAAATAAAACGATAAAATCTATAATCAGGTTTGGTTTGAAAAAATCTGAGATTTTATTTTTAGGTCAAATCCCAGCCCAGCCCAGCCCTACAGTGAGGGAGTGACCCACATTATCACAGGTGGATATAGATGAGGGAGTGACAAAAATTATCACAGGTGGTTATAGATTAGCCTGGGTATACCCATGTTGCCTTGCGCGCAATTTCATTTTGCGCTGCTAGGCAGCCTGGATTCCATGGATCCAATTTTCGCCCGAGATAGGGAACCAATCACAGAACGGGGAGGGACGGCAAGACGATGACGACGTCTATGCGACACACCGAAGCATGTAGTTTACGGGTCCAAAATGGCAGCAGACCGGTTACCTTTCGATGCAGCCTTAGATAGTGTTCTAAGTAGTTTAGAACGCAAGTTTATTTTGAAAAAATAGCAACTTTCGGCGTTAAACTCTTTCATTACCAAGAAGGATGTCTTTGCCCTGCTACCAACAGGCTTTGATTGGCTATGAGCTACGTACAGACTCATATGATAGAAATTCGTAGCGCCCAATATACGGCTCCGGGCAATCATAAACCACGCCTCAAATACAAGAAAATTAATGTGTGGTTCCCAGCCCTCATCTCAATGTAGATTGAGATGAGGGCTGGCGTTAGCCAGGGTAGTTATAGATAAGGGAGTGAGGGAGTGACAAATATTATCACAGGTGGTTATAGATGAGTGAGAGAGGGAGTGAGGGAGAGACAAACATTATCACAGGTGGTTATAGATGAGGGAGAGACAAACATTATCACAGGTGGTTATAGATGAGGGAGTGACAAACATTATCACAGGTGGTTATAGATGAGTGAGAGAGGGAGTGAGGGAGAGACAAACATTATCACAGGTGGTTATAGATGAGGGAGTGACAAACATTATCACAGGTGGTTATAGATGAGGGAGTGAGGGAGTGACAAACATTATCACAGGTGGTTATAGATGAGGGAGTGACAAACATCACAGGTGGTTATAGATGAGTGAGGGAGTGACAAACATTAACACAGGTAGTTATAGATGAGGGAGTGAGGGAGTGACAAACATTATCACAGGTGGTTATAATAATAGATGAGGGAGTGAGGAAGGTGGCAAACACTATTACGGGTGGTTATGAATGAAGATGGCTCAGTGGTTGGTTATGCACTGTACTTCTTGTTATATCAAACTAGACAGGAGTACAAATTATAATCTGTCTAATCAAATCCAGTTTTTATAAGGCATTTCTGAACTAGACCTATGAGGGAACGGACAGTTTTACAACTGAGCTGTTTATAATCAAACCCCTGAGGGCTTTCCAGGACGTAAGTACGGTTTAACTCTGATCTGCTTAAAACAGGGTGTTCCTTGCTTTTAAGTAAACTCTTGTTTGGTTCATAGTATGTCTGAACGTGATCTAAGCCAAATATAGGTAACCAACTGACAAACAATGCGTTGTGGGTTGAATGTACACTTTTGAAACAAACTGGAATAAATAAACATTTTGAGCCAGGTAGGCGGGAACTTATGTTGGATTAAAATGAGTCGCTGTCCGACGTTGTGCATTGAGGAGGCACTCATCGAAATATGATCTGACTACAATATAAAGAGATCATAAAGTAGTCACCCACAAAAAACAATGATGTTTGTAAATGATGCTCAACTGAAAGGTGAGTTTGAGTTTCCCAAGTATTTGTTCATGTGTTATGTATGTTCATGTGTTGTTCATGTGTTAAAAAACTTGTTCATGTGTCATGTGTCTAAAAGGTGACCAACTTGATCGACCATGAGGCCTTTGTTCACAATGTTTGGCTCGCCTAGCAAAGTCCAGTGTAAATGCTAACCGAAACAAATGATAATATGGGTCGCCAACAAAAGTATCTTCTACCACTCAATTGGACTAAGTCTACCAACTATTAGGTTTTACAGCCCTGTAGTGTGTGAGTATGACAGAGTTGATATGGTACATGTGGGTTATTCTATTAATTCACACACCACGATTCCCACTTGGTGCTTGACACACTTATCTGGGTTATTCTAAGAAAGTGAGGGGTGTCAATGTCTGTGTGTGTATCTGTGAACCAACCCAACAAAGTCCCCCCCCCCCCCCCCCCCCCCCACACACACACACACACACACACACACAAAAGGTTGCATAATTGAATGTATCTAGATTTAGGCAGGTTATAACCTGTGTTCAATTAATGAATAGTTAATAAGGCTCCAAATAAATAAATAACCTGGCTCCAAATAAATACCTTATTACATTCATTTTAAATAGTTAGTTAAGCCTGCTGCATGGAAGACACTTTTAGCAATGTATAAACATTTGCTTTACTCAGGTTAAAGCACTCTCACAAGACATTAAAGTGAAGAGGGACGCATGCATGCACGGCGTGGATTATACACAATTATACAGTACAGTCCAGTACAATGCAGTACGCGCCCGTACAGTCCAGTGGAGTATGGTATAGTTCAGTGTAGACATAGTACATGGCTGTACAGAACATTACAATACAGAACAGCGAAGTACAGTGCAGTGCAGGGCTGTACAGTACAGTACACTACAGTAGCCTACATGGCTTTACAGTACACTACACTACACGTCTGCAGGTCATTAAGTGTGAAAACCACGACTCATGTGAAACCACCACGACAACACATTGGATAGCGCTGTTCATGTTGGCAATCGAACCAACCCAGATTCTGACAGTGATTTGTAAACATAAGGTCACTTAAACCAGCTGGTTTAATAACACTGGATTCAGTCCCAATGTACTCAACATGTAAACGAGATTTCCTTTATGTTAGAAACGCCAACATCACTTACTTTATACGGAGGACAGGGTGGTCTGGGCTCTTTCTACAGCCCCAGTAGTCGGTATGGTGACCCACCGAAAGGTGTTTTTAAAGGTTTAGGTGGCTTATTCCTGCCACTTTGGTTTCTCGTCCACTAGCATTGATGTAGCCAGACCTTCACTCGGTCAGTACTCCGGTCTGTGTGCCTCGGCGTCGGGTTACGCTTCTGGGAAACATGTTTTGCAAGGAAACAATGAGAGCACCAAAGGGTAAAAGTGAGACAACCAGCTCGTTGAGACGAAACACCCGTCACAGGGACACCAGGTGTGGATGGAGCGGCGAGCTAAATGTGGCTATGGCTAACCGTAAGAGACAGATGACGTTCATTCACATCCAGTTAGAGGGAGGGTCATATTTCTGCTTCTCTCTTCTCATTGGCCAGTGTTGTCTTTAAAGTTATGATGAGATAGGCCGAACGCCAAATCAGTCCGACCCTCTACCTCCATTCATTAAAGTCAGGTAATAAGAGTGGGGTTCACTCACGATCTGGAGGATTAACAATTGGAAAATAAGATTATGGAATAACAATGCTACACTTCGAGTAGGGTTTTCAAAGTGCTTTAATGAGACAATATAGATAAGACAATCAGGGTAGCCTACTTAAAATAACACATTGAAACATTGTCTATGAAAACATGTGCAAACATGTGCAATGCATTGTTAAGTGCAAAACGAAATAAACGGCAGTAAATGTGTGAAATAATTTATGGAAAGGATAAAAGAGGATAACATAAATCAGGTTACTAAAAATATTTAGTCTGACGGGCATTACCCTGTGGTCCCATAGCTACACAAACAGTTGAACAATCATCACAAACAACATGGCCAAAGGAGAACCAGAGAATAATATACCCCTGCCTCAATGGCAGCCTCACAGACCTTAGCTGGGCATCGGCCACCAGCAAGAAGTCACCCAGAACTCCCCCAAGCCCCCTGTGGCTTAGGGGAGGGTCGGGTAAGATGAGCCAGTGAGTAAGGTGACCAACCCCCTGTTTATAGGCAACTGTACACATTTGTCATTTTACCATCAATTGGTAAAATGGTACATACCAACATGGTGAAGTTGCAAGGAGTTTTTTTCACAATAAACTGTTTTTTGCTGGTCAAAGTAAGTTTTTAACATATCAGGTATAATGAATACTAAATCAAAGAAAATGTATCCATGTGTAAAAATATGTCATACATGTTGGTGATTTGCCAAGGTATAAAACCATGGGAAAAAGTAAAGTTAAGTCACTAAAGTATAAAGTGGTATTTCAATGTAGTATTACACAACTGATTCGGTTTTTCATATTTTAAACATTGTGGAAAATGTATCATGGCAAGAAAGAGAGAGAAATGAGATGGCTAGAGCAGCCTCTGATTAAAAGGGTGGAAATCCATCAGAGGAGTGGCAAAATACATAAATATTGACTGGTTTTATATTGTTTAAAGTAACCGTAAGCAAATATATAAGACTATTTGGAAAAGGAAAATGCATTCAATTTAAAAAAGTAAATTGGTAAATTTACCACCAGATGGCTCAACTTACCCTTACGCTGGGGCAAGTTGAGTCACAACCCCCCTTTTTCTTTTGAGAAGTTATATTTTCAAAGACCTATGTCATAGCTGCATTGGTATCATTTTGATTGACGGGGGGCATTCTGAAATAAGGTATATATTTTTATTTTACCTCTGTCTTTTTTTTTCTTGCCTAGAGGACCACATGAGTAAATAATAAAGAATCGGCTCATCTTACCCCACTCTCCCCTACCCTGTTAAGCCAAGATCATCCGTCACTAACATTACTGTCCCTACAAATTCCATAAAATATAAAGAGGATCTTAAAACATTATATTACATTTGAGCTTCATTATGGATAATGCAATATCCTTTAATGTAGATGGGAATACACTTTTAACACACACACATTGATACAGGATACATATTACAATCAGTAAATGAGTAGGATACTGCAGTTGAAGCTGCCAGTAAAAGCTTAAGCTTTTCAAATGTCTGCCTCTGTATCGA